>NC_134495.1:39506728-39806728 GCF_040206685.1 Ascaphus truei
CACAAAGACAGAAGATGCTGCAGAAATTATACATTTTCATATTGTTAGAAATAAAATTGTAATTTTTAAATACAAAACAGCTTCCTATTAAATACCATAAAGGGCTTTTCTAGTCCAATGCTCTTTGCAATGATGTCAGCAGAAGCCACATCTGGGGTTGAATTCCAACACCACAGATATCACAATTACCTCATTACTAGGAGATATACTGTAAGCCAAAGATAAAAACAATGGGGTTTACATATCAAACTTGTTCTATAGAGATTACTTAGTTGCTCAGAAATTAAGAGGGTGCTTCAGTAATTTAATGATATCAATAGGGGTGAAAAAAAGAGGGGGGACGTGAGAGACTTGAAGGGGAGAGAGATGGGGAGTGACAGACAAAGGGGGGACTGACAGAGGGGAGTGAAAGGGGTGTGTTCCACAGAATTTCACAATATAATTATATGGTTCCTTAACAAAAAAAATGGCTACAAATCACTGACAAGATATCACTTCACACCCCACAAAATGAGTTCTCTGCTGACAGGAAATCCAGACTTAACACGCGGGGAATATCTGCAATACGCCTGGGCACAGACTCATGGTGAAAACACATATCTTAGGAAATATATCATGTATATCTTTATAGATAGACATCGTGGGAGTCAACTCATCGTCACTGTGAAAAATGGTGGAGAACATTAAGTATTTGAATCAATCTGGTGCCTTAGGGGTTAATATGGTTACCGTTTGTCTTAAAAATAGAAGATATATTGGGCGTGTCCAGGACGTCAACAGGAATGGCTGTGTGAGACAGGAGCTCCACAGACCCTAACAACTGAACCCATCTAAAAGCGCCTTTCCACCCAACCCCCAGACCGCAGAGTACTAACTACAGCTGCCTGAACAGGCAGACATCGCTACCAAACAAAAACCACAGCCTGCACAAGAGGTAACGAAATTCTTTTCCCCTTCACAAAAAAGCACCGAAGCGGCCAGCAAAATCCAAGATGGCGCCGGCCCCACGAGTGCACGAGGTGCAAGGCAGCAGGCCCCGGAACGAGAGCGGGGAGACGACCCGCAGAGCCCAGAGACTACCCTTACCAGGGAATACATGCAGGACATGATGAAAAGCATGCTCGACAACCTACACATATCCATTCAGAGTGATCTATGGGCGGTGGTAACGGAGCTCCGGCAGGATATTAATGGCCTGACTGAGCGCACGACAGCTCTCGAGACCAAAATGGTGGAGACGCACCAGGCCCAAACAGCAGCGGAGGACCAGATATTCAGGCTGGGTCTAGAGATCAAAGCCTGAAGGATACTTAAGAGGATCACGAAAACCGTGACAGGCGACAGAATATCAGGCTAAGAGGCATCCCTGAATCTGTCCTCCCCGACCAGCTGCAAGCCTACCTTACAGACCTCCCTGCCACGCTGTGTGAAGACCTGGACGTGAAAGACCTGGAGATGGACAGGGCCCATCGCACCCTCGGTCCGCGCTCGGACGACCCAAATAGAACAAGGGACGTCATAGCCTGCCTCCACCGATACACGGTCAAGGACAAAATAATGAGGGCCTGCAGGATAAAGGAGCCTATCACGTTCCGAGATGACCATCTCCAGGTCTACAACGACCTAGCAAAAATCACTGTCGACAAGCGAAGGGAACTACAGCCGCTGACCAAAATGATGAGGGAGCACGGAATAAAATATAAATGGGGATTTCCATTCAAGTTAATGGTGAACCGGAACGGAAAATTCCACACCATAAGGCACCCCGCAGAGATGACCCGTCTGGCCAAAGCAGTAGGCCTTAACCCCCCTCCAACGTGGGACTCGGACACACCCGGGGCCCACAGCCGAGATACTGAAGAGCCACCGGTCAGGGCTTCACAAAGATTGGCCGGACAGAAGCAACAACAAGCAAGAAGATAAAGACACAATCACTAACCTGCATTGCCTCGATCCCAGTTCAAAGTTGTTCCACAGCACAGCTCTACCCCTTCACGTTGACGGAAGAAGCCACAGATGACCAGGAAAATCCAGCTGCAACGGACGCGAATCAAGATCACATCGGAACCGCGAGAAGGACACCCAAGAAGCAAGCCCCACAGTCGTCTGCAAGAGGCCCGACCTACACCGCCTTCAGTTCTTTGTCCAAGGGAGCACGGAGTAAAAATGGCCGCCGACTCACCCGGGATTCCCCCGGAGCGCAGGAGCTGCTAACCAATATCTACCCGTAGGAGGAGACAGGGGGAAGAGGGGGGAAAATCCCTCGACATGCGAGAGAAAGGAGCGGCTGTGAAAGAGCCGTCATTTGCCCCCTCTCTTCCTCCCTTCCCTCCTCCCCCCTCCACCCGCTGAGGAATATACTTTCGAGCGACCCAGGAGCAGAAGCCTAGACCTAAGCGCTTGCCAAAGCGCGGGACGAAAGGGTGGAGACCTCGGACAGACACCCCACCTTAACCGTGAGTACAGTGCCCCGTATACTCGAAAGGCGGAAGGCTTGTAATGAGAGAGGCCATGGACCCGCTAAACGACAAAGCACTCCTTAAGACGGTAGAATCAACACTCTGGGTCACCCGAGCCATACACACAACTAACCTTTGCACTAATACCGGGACGGGGACCCAAGCCTCATAGTTGATTCAACAAAAACAATCAAAGGGGCCAACGATGACACCCCCTGTGTACCCATGTCCCCTCTCCCCTCCCACCCCCCGTATACTCCCCCCCAGGCTACCTTGAAGTATCCCCACTGAGGGGCACATGTAATGTTCAATATCAATATATACTGTTGTATTTTACTTGAAGAGGTTATCCGAAATATTGCAAATGATTGTTGATACCACAGGTCTTTTTAAACTCAATACTTAGACTGTTAAACATGTTGTCCCATACGATATAAAATCTAAAAGGCGGGAAATGACCCCAAACGCAACAGCGAGGACGCCCCCCCCCTCCCTCCCCCCCCTCATCCCCCCCCCAGGCTACCTTGAAGAATCCCCACCGAGGGGCACATGTAATGTTCAAAATCAATGTATACTGCTGTATTTTACTTGAAGAGGCTATCCGAAATATTGCAAATAATTGTCTCCACCCCAGGATTTTTTAAACTCAATACTTAGACTGTTAAACATGTTGTACCATACGATATAAAATCTAAACATCGGGAAATGACCCCCAACGCAACAGCGAGGACGCCCTCCCCCCCCACACACTGCCCCCCCCCTCCTTCCACACCACCCCCCCCCCACCTCCTTCCCTTCTCCCCTACCACCCCCCCCTCTTCTTCTTCCCTCCCCCCCCACCACCTCCCACCCCTCCTTCCCTTCCCCCCCCACCACCTCCCCTCCCTCTCCCCTCCGTCCCAGGGATGGGCTAATGAAAAAATGTGTAATGTCGCCGGGAGGCTCATATCATATTTTCAGCAAATATCTGTCACTATGTTTGAAATGTCGTTAAGAATTGCTGTGTATGTTATGTGCATCCGACAGAACTCTTCAAAAATGAACCGACAGGAATGTTATATTGTTCTCCCCTCGGGACGCAAAACCAAGCAGAAGGGACTGTCCCTGTATAAGCCGCCCCTAGAATATACAGTCTCCCCCCCACCTTCCCTCCCTTCTCCCCCCCCACCCCCAAGCCCTCATCCCCTTCCCCCCCCCCACCTCCCCCCTTCCCCCTTCCCAGCACAAGTTAAACCTCCAAGGCAGCGCACAGGCCCCAATTAGCAGAGAGTAAAGGCGAAAACAACAAGGACTGTCCAGATTACACAGCAGAGCTCAAACACTGGGGTAAACACCCCGGTCCCATGAAACCTACCTAGCGGAGGACATACCCCACGTGTTAGACAGAACAAAGCCGTCCAATGCTGCTGTTAGTAATTAGAACCCAAAGTTGAAAGTCGATATTAAAAGGACCCGGGATAGATCCCCCTTCCCTCCCCCCCTCATACCCCCTCCCCCCTCCCTCCCCCTTCCCCCACCCTCCGCACTACCCCCCCAAATGCCGGTCACTCCTAGACCTGGCAACAACACTTTAGGACCTGACAAGGCCCTAATTCTATCTACTCTCTATCTGCTGACCCTGTCCCAGCAGATTTTTCTCCCCCTCCCTTCTCACTCCCCCCACCCCTCCCCCTCCTTGGCAGACCACACACACCCTCCAAAGAACACCTAGAGAGTTCACATTCCGCTCCTAAAGAACAAAAAAACCAAGATATGACAAATCCCCGAAAAATAAACGCAAGATCTCTCCTAGTGGGAAGGGGGAGGTCCCGAGACCCCGAACTACAAAAAAAACCACAATGATGTCCACAGCCCCAATTAAGGTCCGTTCCTTAAACGTCAAAGGCCTACAAAATAATAGGAAGCGTAGACTAGCCCTACAGGACATGAAAAAATCAGGGGGGGACATCATATTCTTACAGGAGACCCACTTCACATCACAAGACCCCCAAAATGTATTCAAAAAAATGTTCCCAATGTGCTTTTTTGCATCATTTAGTAGTAAAAAGAGGGGTGTGGCTATCCTAATCAGACAAGGCACCCCATTTAATCATATTAAAACAACAGAGGACCCAGGGGGTAGACTTTTAGTGGTATATGGCTCCTTAGCGGGCTCGGCAATTGCTCTGATCAATGTGCACGCCCCGAACGAGAACCAAACGGAATTCCTACAAACTGTCCTCGAGGGCGTAGACACGGGATATCTGTCATCGATGATAGTGGGAGGTGACCTAAACATGGTTTTAAACATCACAGATCGACCACAGTGGGTCCCCCCCGTACAACCCACTCCCAAATCAAGGGGAAAAGGTTCAGGGGAATCCTGAGTGAGTTCTCACTAGTGGATGTCTGGAGATCCCAACATCAGGGTCAGCGAGACTATACCTTTTACTCAGCACCTCACCAGACCTACTCTCGAATAGACTATTTCCTGGTCACCAAAAATGTAATGGCGGCAGCCATTGAATCAGACATTGGCTCAATCACTTTGTCCGACCATGCCCCGATCACCCTGGCACTATCAATCCCCTTTGAAAAAACAATAAACTACTCTTGGAGACTGAATGATTCACTACTAAATCATCCTGAAATAGAAAGGGAAATAAGAACCTCACTTAAGGACTATTTCCTTTTCAACACGGGAACAGTCTCCTCTCCAGCAATCCTATGGGAAGCCCATAAGGCAGCCATCAGAGGGAAATTTATTTCCATCGCGTCCCATAGGAAAAAAGCCCGCCAAGCGCTAATCAAGGAACTCACAGATAATATCAGAACAATAGAACAAGCCCATAAAGCTAACCCCTCAAAAAAAATATACAAAACATTATTAACAGCTAGAACAAAACTTAAGCAAACTCAGCTGGAGGATGTTGAAAAGGCCCTCAAATGGACCAATCAACAATACTATGATAAGGGTAACAAGGCCGACAGGCTCTTGGCAAGTAAACTAAGAGGGGTACAAAAAAGATCCCAAATAACTGCGATCAAGAGTAGGTCTGGCGAGATTCAATATAGCGATAGCAAAATTGCAGCGGAATTTACAAAATATTATACTGAACTTTATAACTTAAGATCTAAAAACGGCCGACCGGAACCAATAGCATCAGAACTCATAACACAATACTTAGACAAATGCCAACTCCCCACATTAACGGAGGAGGAAAACACAGTCCTCAATGCTGAGATCTCAAAAGAGGAACTGGAAGAGGCGGTCAAATCATTAAAGATTACTAAGTCTCCTGGCTCTGACGGTTTCACCAATGTCTACTACAAGAGATTCTTGCCCACACTATCCACGCATCTCTTAAAAACATTTAACCACTTTATGGAAGGGAACCAAATCCCCCAATCAATGTCTCTTGCCAACCTGGCCATAATACATAAAGAGGGCAGAGACCCGATGCAATGTGGAAGCTATCGCCCAATCTCCCTTCTCAACAGCGATCTCAAATTATATAGTAAAATACTTGCAAACAGATTGAACCCCATCTTACCGAGATTAATCAATATTGATCAAGTAGGATTTGTCACGGGCAGACAAGCCTCAGACAATACTCGGAAGATAGTCAACATTATTGACCATGTCCACCTCACAGGGACCAAAGCACTACTGTTAAGCCTAGACGCAGAGTAGGCGTTCGATAGAATAAACTGGCAATTCCTGGACCATACTATGCGCAAATTTGGCTTTAACAACGCATATCTAGAGGGGGGCCGTAGACTATACCAAAACCCGTCAGCATCAATAAAATTACCAGGGGGCAATAACCAGAGATTCGAAATTACCAATGGAACTCGACAGGGATGCCCCCTATCTCCTCTCCTTTTTGCACTTACTATAGAGCCGCTGGCATCGGCAATACGACTCAATAGAGACATCCAGGGAATAGAAATTGGAAACAGGCAGCATAAAATATCCCTATTCGCAGATGATGTCATCCTAACCCTCACCAAACCCCAAATCTCCCTACCCAACCTGCAAAAGGAACTCCGAGATTTTGGAAAAATCTCAGGATATAAAATAAATACCGATAAATCAGAAGCCCTGAACCTAAGCCTGCCAGAGCCAGAGGTGCAACTCCTCAAACTAAACTTTAACTATCGTTGGAGCTCCTTTTGTATCAAATACTTGGGAGTCAAGATATCGAGGACTTACCAAACTTTATATCAACATAACTATCCGGCACTGTTCCAAAAAATTAAACAAGATCTAGAGAAATGGGGAGGATACCAGATATCATGGATCGGGAGAATGATCTCAGTTAAAATGAACATACTCCCTAGATTGTTATTCTACTTCCAGATTCTCCCGGTCCACATCCCTGGCTCGGAATTGAAAAACATCCAAAAACTAATCTTCCAATTTATTTGGCAAGGGAAAAAACCCAGAGTCACCAGAACGGTTCTCTTGGCTCCAAGGAGGAGAGGAGGAATGGGTGTCCCAGACATCACAAGGTACTACCTAGCCGCCCAATTGCGACAGGTAGTAGTCTGGAACGCGAACCCAAACCAATACTGCTGGCTAGATATAGAAACACAATATGCCGTGACGCCTTCACTGTCGGCCTGCCTTTGGTCCCTGAGCAGGGAGGACATGCAGAATAGCAAATTCAAATTAGGCCCGATGAGACACACATGGGAGACCTGGGCGAAGTGCAAACTTAAATTTAAGCTCACCACACCCCAATTCCAACTAATACCAATTCACAAATATCCGAAATTCCCTCCTGGCTGTGAGCCGAGACAATTTGATCAGTTCAAAACAAAAAATATCAGAACGGTAGCCGACCTCCTGAGCTTCGGGGAGTTCCTGAGTTATCAAAATCTTCAAACCAAATATGAAATAAAAGGACTAAATGTTTTCAAGTACCTACAAATTCGGCACTTTATTCAAACATTATCCCCAACGTTGGAATTTCCCCCTCTCACCGGTTTCGAGCGGCTTTGTAGAGAAACAGGCCACCAACGAGGTCTTATAACGCAAATTTATGCAGAGCTGGAGGGGGCCACAGAAGCCCCCACACACTACTATATGCTACATTGGGCAGCAGAATTGGATATAGTTATAGACCGAGAGGACTGGGAAAGTATTTGGGAAAATGCCTCAGGAACTTCCATATGTACCACAATCAAAGAAAATATATACAAGATACTGTTCCGCTAGTATCTTACTCCAGTTAGAATAAATCAAATTTACCCCCTGGCATCTGACCTATGTTGGAGAGGCTGCGGTCAAAAGGGGGACATGGCCCACATTTGGTGGACATGTCCGGTGTGACGATAGTGAGGGTTTGGCCCGGGATTAACGGGGTTACTCCCCAAGGGCCCCCCTCTAACCTCGCCAGGGAGACAAGGGGTTAACTGGGCTGAGGCCCAGAACTGTGACTTAACCCTTGTTAAATAACATGAAAATGCTTATTCCCCTGTGTAAATGATGTTGTTGCTGGATCAGGGTCTGCATAACCCACCCACTGGGACTTAAGGGGTTAATCTTATATGCAGTGCTGAATAAACAGTTACCTGAAAACTGGTAATTTGGTAACTGAGTAAGCCAGGACCCTGAGCCTTGGGGTACAGCCTCCGGGTCACCCCCCAAGTACACACATATTAAAAATATAACGTTGTCATAAGAGAAACATATATTTTTGATAAAGTGACTTTTTGTAGTTTTTGAAATACACAGGCAGAATGCTAATGGTGTGCTAATGTACAGGCAGAATGCCTGTCTTTATAATGCGTAAGGAACCAAATGGTGCCTCATATGAGTATTCACTGGAACTGTATATCAACAGAGAGGTGTGATACATCGCCCTGATCAATAGGTAACTGACCTAATTGGTTATGCGAAAAGCAAAAGCCCACTTCAAAAGGTTTATTGACGTGGCCAGTAGGATGCTAAATAGGATATCCTGCTAGATTTGAGCCTGGCTTCCCAGGGGAATTGTTTATGCGGGAAGCAGGCAAAAGGAAGGGAAAGGTTTGTTATTCACACCTTCCAGCAAAAGGTATCCCCCAACAGGATATCAAAAGTGAGTAACTTTATTAAATATAAGAATACTATGAGATGTCCTTGGCTGAACCGGCTAAGAATTACATAAGTGTATTGGCGAGAGTAAGCCGATCTTGGGAAGTCTAAACATTGAATATGTAACTGCTGTTAAATGCCAGATATTAATATCTCTATTAATGTTCATATTACAATGTAATGATGGGTCTCTTTTCGAGCGTCAGGTGTCCCAGAATGCAGTAATATATCTCACCTGACTGTGTGTATAACGAAACGGAAGTTATGCAATGATTTGCAGTAAATATGAAATTTTGGTTGAGTCTGAGGAATCCCTGGGGTGATGAGCAGGAAAGGCTAGAATTTACAAACCTGATCATCAAAGACTATTGGGCTAATTGCTTATGCTTGGCCCAACGGACAAAAGGAATTAACCAGAGGAAGTGGAACTTTTCACACGGACCACCTAGCTTCAAAAGCTTCAAAGAGGATTTTACTAGACGGCACGGGGCCGTAAACTGGGAAAGAGGAGGTTAAAATGATATATAAGTCAAAGGCACCCTTTTATCCAGGTTGTTCATGTTCATGCTGTTCATGCAAAGTCTGCAGGCCTGCATGTTATCCGGCCTGTTGTTCTATACCATCTTGATTGCTGAGAAGAAATGCCATGCAATGTCTTGGGCTGATTGCTGGATGAAACTGCCAGTTCAGATGGGACTGTTTTCATTATTTTCATCTTTTACGTAAGTGTCTATATTTTGCCTGTTATTGTATAATCTGTTGTGTTCACCTTTATCAAGGAATAAATTATATTTATCATATCTAAGTCTCGTCCCAGTTCAAACCCAGGTATATATATATTTATATATATAGTTTTTTTGGTGTAAAATTACAGCCTGTCGCAAGCTCTCGTGACATCCGGAAATTCAGAAATACTGGGAAATGACACAAAAATTAATAGAAGAGGTCACAGACCTCACAATACCCATTGACCCGCTGACCTACCTGTTGGCCAGGCCCTTAGATTTACTGGACCGTCCAACAGGAAAATTAGTCTCCTTCATTTTTACGGCGGCTAGATGTGCGGTGGCTGCTGCCTGGAAGAAAGTGTCTCCCCCTTCTAAACAAACAATAATAAAAAGGGTGCACGAAGTGATGGATATGGAGAGACTGTCCGCCTTTTTGAAAAGGTCCACTACCTCATTCAATAATATATGGGACCCCTGGCAAACCCATATGGCGCTCCTACATCGAAACGTCCGTGTAGGGGAACAAATAGAACCAAGGCCTAAGCCAGAGTTGTCAAGGAGAAGGGGAGTAAGGCCTCCCCCCACTACGCCCCCTTTCCCCCACCCCCTCCCCCACCTTCCCTCCCCTCCCAACTCCCTTTCTGTTTCCATACTCACGCCGCCCCGGTAGACCACGTAGGGTCAGGGGGACGTTGAGACTCTTTTCTTTTCTTCCCAGTTAAAAAATAAAAATGTGCATTAGGCTTATATACTGTTTGTATTACCAATACTTTGTAATGATATAACTGCCTAATAAAAAAAAATTTGAAACAAAAATAGAAGATATTGTGTTTATGACAGGTCAAGTCCCTTCCTGTGTCTGTACTGATCTACAAAGAGGGCTTAATTGGGGAGGGGGTATCACTGACGGCCCACTAAAATTAGAATGTGTTGTATGGGACTGATAGAATCTAGAGATAAAAGCATGTGTTTGCATGTACAGTAGATTTAATGCTTGTGTAAACCTGCTTCCCCCCTTCCCCAGACTCTACGGTGGTGTCTAGGGTGCATGAGGGCAGATTACATGCGGTGTGGTGCGTACCTGTGAGGAACAGGAGGGCCTGAGCTTCCCGCGATGTTGTGGGGGAGCCAGGACCAGGCTTCTGGGGTGGTAGCCTCCATGATCTCTTAGTGGTGCAGCACCTCCATCTTCTATACTCCCAGGAATATGGGACAGGACCGGTATAGAAGAACCCCTTGGGTCCCAGGATAATACTCTCCAAGTCACACACAGTCTTTGATAATAATGAATAGTCTCTTTTATTTGACAGAGCAGCAATCTCCCAACGATAGTGGCTTCCAACAGCCGCAACAACAACAGTCAAGACGGGTTATTACGCCACTCGCCTTCCACCCCGATAATCCCTCCTCTCCTTCCCTCCAAGTCTCTCCTCTGGCAGGATGGTCTGGGCTGGGGCGTCAATACCCTGTGGCCCACCCCCGAGGTTAGCCTCGAGTTGGGTCTTGAATTCTCCCCATCACCCCTGGCAGTGGGGTGAGGGCATTGGTCCACCAAGTCTATAATTCTATCAGCTCTACCTATAGACGCTGAATCTTTTCCGATCCTCTCTCTCTGATCCGGCACTCTGCGCCAGGGAGACCGCAGCCTCCTGATACTCCTCGGACCGATCCGCAGGACTCTTTGGCTCACGGCATACTAACGGAACTCCAGACTCTCGATATCACTATCCACTCTCACTAACACTAACTCTAACTCTCCGGAGTTGGCTGCTAAATATAGAGCTAGCCCCGCCCCTCGTGGTGTCAGTAGAACCTCCCCTCTTGCTCACGCCTGCAGCAGAGTCCAGGCCTGCGTCTACAACTAAGGATAGGGCTATGAAGGGGGAAAACTCATGATGATTACTGGCGCCTGATCTTAACAGGACTTATCACAGTAGAAGGAGATAGGTATAGCCTGTGCTGTTTACAGGGGGCTACACTCTCCCTATGGTGGAATCCAATGGTCCCCACTTGGACCTATCTTTAGCAGAACCATCCTGCGGTGAACCACCTGGGAAACAGCACACATAACATTCATAATACATGGCATAATGAGGTAGTAAATGCAAGTACACCCGGGTACTCCCAACATGGAGAACCCAATAGATAGTGCCTTGGATCAGGCTTTCTTACCCGCCGTCCATTATGGTCAGTGACGGTCACAGCGAACGACTGAATCGGCCCATGCTCAGGCCTGTATGTAACACCGTGCATGTAAATACACCTACCGATGCTCCATATGCGTACTAGCTCACTAATCTTATCCTCATTGTGATACCCTCCCTGACCGAACTTGGTCCGAAGGTATTCCTGGACTGCCTCCCTAAGCCAACTGTCTCGGTTCTCTTCAATTTCTCTCATGATGGGCTCAGGCACGTAGGGATACTCATACCCGTGTGACTGCCGGTATCTAGCGACTATGGCCCGGTCAGCTCGACTTAGCTTGGTGAGTGTGCGGTGCCCTGCCCTGCTCGGCAGTACCCAATATACAGACTCCTCTGGAGCTACCTCATCGTACAATATACTGGGGCCTCGAGGTACAATACGTTTCTGTTCTATTTCCCTAAACCGGTGATCTAACTCATCCTCCATCTCCTGCGGAGTGAAAGAACCAGCCGCCCACCAATGATCTACTACATCGTTCTTAATTAACAAGAACCGCGTACGGTCCATCCCCTCGTGGTATCCGGTGAACAAAGGCGCCCACCATCTGTCGCGGTGTTCGTACTCTGCGGCCTGACTAGTGTGTTCTACATCAGATTCTACCTATGATGATACACCGGACGTACCCGCATCAGTAGATCGCGAGCAATCTGTCCTTCCCTTGGCATTGTAATACCTAGTGCAGTTCATTTTGGGCACCACTTTGCAGGTAGACCCCGCCTCTACTGGAGTGTGAGACCCACGGGCACTCCCTCTAGCTGCAGGAGAAAACAGCACAGGGTTAGTTACAGGTATAATACTTGAATACGGTATCTCCCCATCGGACCCTTCTTCACTCAACTCCCAGTCCTGCAAGTCCTTGGAGTATTTGGGGTATTTACATAACTTATCCCTGGTAGGTCCCAGTGGCACCACTCGTGACGGGGCAGGGGCAGTGGCCGGGGCAGTGGGGCTATGGGCCGGGGCTGGGGGAACGTCCAGGGCATTGTCCAGCAAGCAGGTGACACCAGGCCACAGGAACTTGTGCTTAGAGGCACTCTCCGCCATACTGTACTTTTGGTGTCTCGAGAAGGGCTTCGACTCCTTAGGGTAGCCAGGGCAATGGCTGAGTCTATGCTCCGAGAGGAGAACACTCCTCCAGGACTTCTCTTTCCGGTGGACCCGGACACAACATCGTCATCAGGATCGCCTGCAGAATCCCCATCCGCTCCGGGGTCACGCACCGGAAGTGCGTCGGGGACCTTCGGGGGCGGTGGCGGAGCATCCGGTACACGGTCGAACAAGTAGGCCTCAAGCCTCTCTTTCTCGTTCGCCGGGATTTCAGTCTGCGCCTGGCGGGAGTAAGGGGGTGGTGGAATCTCCTTACCGCTCCGCTGCTTTTTGATGACATCGGGCTCCTCTAGGGTCGTCTCGGTCTCCATCTCCGTCGTACTGGGAGTCACCACTACGGTGGGACTCTTACGAGCCTCCGGCCACACCAGCGCTCGCCGTCGGATGGTTCCCGGACTCATCTGCTCTCTCTTGATGCCTTTGGGGTGGTTCGCCGGTAGGCGCATCGCCACCGATGTCACGCCAATCTCGTCCTCTGAAGAAATCACAATCGGCTCCTCTGCTGGGGAGTCACCCGGTTCTTCTGTGATACAACTAGTGGGTATAGGTACAAAGTGTTCTCACTCTGGTACCTTCACTGCGGTCGCGCTCTTCTCTGTTGCTCGTTCGCTCAGTTTAATAGCGAGCGAAGCCTTGGTTCCTCCCGATATGGTATAACGGGGACCCAGGGCAGTCTTTTCTTTACCTTCCACCACCTCCGTCAAGATTCCCGGAGAGGCACCCTGCGGGGTTCCGAACAAAGGCCATGGCTCGTTCGGCCAAAGATAAAATGCGCCACATTGAGGGCATCTGGCCCTGGTACTTGGTACCGCGCCCGGTATTCCGCAGTGGACGAACAAACACCGAACGTATTCGTGCTCAGCGACCTCCACTACCAGTTGGCCTCCTGGTACTTGGTATATGAAAGTACTCATCTCGGACATGGTTTGCTCAGGGTGGGAACAGATCAGTACTCCAGCTCCTTGCTCCTTGAATGCCAGACAAAAGTGAAGCCCCTCATTTGGGTTTCTGGTCCCTCCCTTCGCTGGGGAGGACCCTCCTGATTGGCTCTCCTTGCGCCCCCTCCCTCTGGTGGAATCCAGAAGCGGGATCTTTTCTTCTTCAGCGTGACGTGGCCTGGCTTCCTGACCACTCATGGCACAGGTGGGAGGGCTTTCGGCTTTCGCGACGCTCCGCTCCCCTTGCAAAGAATCCGGGTTTGCCGCCAGATTATTGCACATGTCACGCCACATTCTCCTAATAGTCTCTGTGCACAATGCACGTGCTTGCTCCAGGTTTGGCGGGAACCGCCATTTTAGGTCACTGTTCTTGCTCTGCAGAGCACATGTAGGGATGGACGCCATCTTGAATGAGTCCTCCAAACGCCCATGTGCTCTATCCTCAATGTCTAATGGGTATCTCGTACCTAAACACTGACTGACTGTTAACTGTGTGCTCTGCATTCTGTTTCTCACTAAACTGAGGTGGCTTGTACCCCAGGCTCAGCGGAACTCCTCTCCTCCATGCACTGTAATAGATGTCTACCATGCAATTGTTCTGTGGTGCATGTGTGTGATAGCTATGGTACCTCTCTGCTAGGTACGGGGCGTCTCCTGCTTTTGGCCACTCATAGCGTGGGCCCTGGGCCATGGTCCCTGGACTGGTTATAAGGCTGACCCCCCCCAGTTGCCTCACACTACCTGCCTCAAGGGACTCGGTCAGCACTAACTATTCACCCCTCTACGCCACCTTCTATGGGTGCCCATCCTTCTCCAACACTTGCTCGGATAGTGCATCTCGCTCTGCCCGTTCCGCTTTGCTATAAGCCGGTCCTGTTCTGACATATCTCTCAGCAGCGCCTCCAAATGTAACCCTGCTTCCCCCCTTCCCCAGACTCTACGGTGGTGTCTAGGGTGCATGAGGGCAGATTACATGCGGTGTGGTGCGTACCTGTGAGGAACAGGAGGGCCTGAGCTTCCCGCGATGATGTGGGGGAGCCAGGACCGGGCTTCTGGGGTGGTAGCCTCCATGATCTCTTAGTGGTGCAGCGCCTCCATCTTCTATACTCCCAGGAATATGGGACAGGACCTGTATAGAAGAACCCCTTGGGTCTCAGGGTAATACTCTCCAAGTCACACACAGTCTTTGATAATAACGAATAGTCTCTTTTATTTGACAGAGCAGCAATCTCCCAACGATAGTGGCTTCCAACAGCCGCAACAACAACAGTCAAGACGGGTTATTACGCCACTCGCCTTCCACCCCGATAGTTCCTACTCTCCTTCCCTCCAAGTCTCTCCTCCGGCAGGATGGTCTGGGCTAGGGCTTCAATACCCCGTGGCCCACCCCCGAGGTTAGCCTCGAGGTGGGTCTTGCATTCTCCCCATCACCCCTGGCAGTGGGGTAAGGGCATTGGTCCACCAAGTCTATAATTCTATCAGCTCTACCTATAGACGCTGAATCTTTTCCGCTCCTCTCTCTCTGATCCGGCACTCTGCGCCGGGGAGACCGCAGCCTCCTGATACTCCTCGGACCGATCTGCAGGACTCTTTGGCTCACGGCATACTAACGGAACTGCATACGCCCGGCATAGCGAACCGGCAACTCCAGACTCTCGATATCACTATCCACTCTCACTAACACTAACTCTCCAGAGTTGGCTGCTAAATATAGAGCTAGCCCCTCCCCTCGTGGTGTCAGTAGAACCTCCCCTCTTACTCATGCCTGCAGCAGAGTCCAGGCCTGCGTCTACCACTCAGGATAGGGCTATGAAGGGGGAAAACCCATGATGATTACTGGCGCCTGATCTTAACAGGACTTATCACAGTAGAAGGAGATAGGTATAGCCTGTGCTGTTTACAGGGGGCTACACTTGGATAAATCTAATGCTGTTTTTGCAGCAGTTTCAAAGCATATGTAATACATGTTTTTTCTATAGGTTGGTGCATCAGTTTTGCAGCCTGGAATCTCTCACACATCCCACTGTGTTTTGCATGCAGTTGCTGCCCTCTGGTGGTGAGAAGGATTCCTCACTGAGGGTGGATGTTTCTGTATGGAAGGTCTGGGAGATATTGTCACTGTGTGTCTCGCACAGTAATACATGGCGGTGTCTTCTGGTTTCAGGCTGTTTATTTGTAGATAACCTGTGCTTATGGAATTATCTGTAGTAATTTTGGATCTCCCTTGGAATGAGGCGGAGTAGTGTGTGGCTGCACTTCCTGGATATATGGCTCCCACCCATTGTAATCCTTTACCAGGAACCTGTAGAATCCAGTGAACCCAATAGCTGGTGAATGTGTATCCCGAAGTCTTGCAGGATAATGTCACACTATCCCCGGGATTTTTTATTTCTGCGCTGGGCTGAACAAGTTCAATATCAGACTTGACCCCTGAAAATAACACAATAGAAATGATTGATCCCCAAAGGACACAAGCAGCAGATATTATTATCCCACCTCTGGGCCTCTCACTCACCTGGGAAGGAGGACAGACACAGAAGGAAACAGAAGAGAAGCATGTTATCTATTATCTGCTATCTGCTGGGACTGAGTTTAGCACAAACCCTGTTCAGTCTGAGATCACCTTCCTGGGGCTCCAGCTTATCAACCCTGACAGATCCCAGACAGGAGGCACAGCCTGAATTTGCATGTGCTCATCAGGGGTATAAAGAGCCTTCAGATCTGTAAGAAACACATTAATAATAACAGAGGGGGGGGAGAGAACAAAACATTTCCAGGAGGTGTGGGGATGAGGAACATTTCTGCACAATTTAATGTCACACAAATATGTATTTGTGTTATTGTGAGTATTCCTAAGGACAGAAGCATCAAACATATAAGGGTTTATTAATTCAGGGGTGCTCAAACTTTTTAGAGCTGCCCCCCCCCCCCCCCCTACCTGCTCCCTCCAGTGCTTGCGCCCCCTTATCTTTTTGCTGGTGGCAAGTGATGCCGCCAGGTCATGTGACACAACAGCGTAATTTGACGCAGTGTTGCCATGGCAACAGTGGGGTCAAGTGATGTCACATGACCTGCGCCGTATATTTTGATGCCGCGTTGCCATGGCGATGCGTCACACCAATCACATTGCGTGATTCCATGGCAATGAATCACGTAAGTGAAGTTACAGAGGCCTCGAGCGGTCCCAAGACATTTAATTTAAATGCCTTTGGGAAGAGTGCGGGGCGTCTGTAACCACCGTGGCCCTTGCACCCCTACGCCCCCAGTTTGCACACCCTATGAATTATCTCACTGTCTTAATATTTGGCACCATAAGTCGTGTTCCCTCTTTTTATCCAGGCATTTTATCCCCAGTATAAAACAGGATCAAAAACCTTCATTTTAATATTTAATTGTGCTTTGTTTATAATCTCACTGTTATTTCCTAATCAATGTCATATTAACACTAATTCAACATCGTCCTTGTTCTACATCTTGTTATTTACTGTCTTGGAGTTGGAAGACTAAATTTCTATGCAACAATGTTACACTTGTGTATATTTCAGAGAACAATATGGAGTTGTTATAATGACACACAATATACTAAAATGATCACAAAACAGCAGAAACACCCACATCATATTATTGTGATGTTCCAAAAAGGGACAAAACTTTCTCAGCATTTCTGCCGTTCTGCCCCTGGGGAAACCTGCTAAATGATTAGATACTCACGCTGAACACAGACAATGTACAGTATTAGTGAGTATGTGTTTGAGGTGTAAGTATTGTAGTAATGTATAAGATTCCCAGGGTGGGGAATGAAATAAACACATCGCAATAACAGGAGAGCGGAGACTAAAAGAGTTTGGGGGAAATCTAATGTCAAGATTTTGGAAACTACATTTCCCCCCCCCCCACCCCCCCACCCCCAATTTCTTGGAAAGTCCCTCTATGTATAAAACATAAGAGATACTAAGGAGACAGCTGCAAGAAACTCATATTCTTCTAGGGCACCTTGTATTTATTTAAGATGTGTTTAGAGGAAAGATCTATGAGTTCTGTCAGTGCCGGATAAATGGAGATTCCCTGGAGGTTGTGTCACGGGAGACCAGGCATGGTCACCTTTTTACCGGGATCATTCATTGAGCAAAACTAAGGAGTAATTTTTTTTTTTCATTTATTCCATTGAAACAGACGTACACACAGTGGATTACAATTATACAGATGAAAACACACTTACTGGGGTCTGGGCTACAAAACTAACCTTTCCTAGTTGATATAGCACAGAAATCAAAGTCTTTACAAGTCCTTTAGATGACCGGGACTAATTCCGAAAAGTCCTGGAACTGATCTCGGTATGCAGTTCCTGCCGCCACACCCTTTCCACTCTGGAGGGGCTGAAATCCCTTGACCGGGAGCGAGTACCAAACGTCCTTAGTACTATTTTCGGCGTGTAGTTCCAGCCGCGACTGCAACGTTCCCTTTTCAGAACTCGGCCCTGGAAAGTGGGACTTAGAAATTTTCTTGCCTTGAAATTTCTGAAGCCGACTCGCGTCTATTTCTTCCAGAGCATCTTTTGGTCGGTTCAAATCTGCCACTGCTGTCTTGGCACTTAGAATATCCTGAGCTGATTGGCTGCTAGGTTCCTTATAGGATTTCAGTCCCATACACAGAATACCTCAACCAATCAGAGTGTGGGAATTTTGCCACCAGCCTATCAGCGTTTTGCCGGTACCCTGAAGCTAGGCGGGCACGGTTTTCAATTCTGCAAAGGGTCATGCACCAACCTGGCACCTCTGCCTCTTAGCATATTGAATCCCCGCCGAGCCAGGCTCCTCAGAGTCTGGGGCCGGGTAAATGGTCGTCTGACATCCCTCATTCAGGCCAGGTCGTGGGGACTCAAGGAGAACTCCGGTACTCCGCCCGCCCTAACACCATGGCATCTCTGTAGCTTTCAAGTCCAGGACCCGAGCAGACTTAGGGCCTCATGCAGTAAAGTCCAATAGAAAAAATCGCCAGGATTTTAAAATCGCAATTTTTGGCAGTGTTGCTATCTCAGTATGCAGAAAAGCCCGAATACCAGTGATAACAACATTTGCAGAAATGCCGAGTACCCAGCGGTGATAGGATCTGCCCTCTGAAAAGGCATTACCCGGCGAGAGATAATGCCGTCTCTCCCTGTCCAAATCTCGCCGGGAATATATTTTTTTCATTTCAATTTTAATAATAGTGTAGATGTGCAGGGGGTCTCAAGAGCAGAACCGCGTTGGTTTTAGGCCCGGGGAACCCCTGCTTCCCAAGATACAGGCCCCGTTTTGGTGTGCCGGTATCTCCTATGCTTTGGATTCTCACGGTCACTTGACGCAGGACATTTAAATGCATAGGAGATACCGGCACCCCATAATGGGGTCTGTATCTCTGGAAGCAGGGGGTCCCCGGACCTCAAATCAATGCGGTTCTGCTCCGGAGACCCCCTGCTAATCTACACCAGAATTAAAACACAAATTTAAACAATTAAAAAATTTGTTACAATAGCGGCTATCTGCTATTGTAATGAAGCTGCTTTAATGTCATTTTTATTAATAGTGTGTGGGAGCAGGGGATCTTCTGAGCTGAACCGCTTTGATTTCGGCCTCGGAGACCCCCTGCTTTCCGAGTTACAGGCCCTGGTATTTAAATCCCTGGTTATTTCACGTGGACACTTTAAAAATGGCTGCGGTACCGGCACCCAATGCCCCATACCAGGGCCTTTAACTCGGGAATCAGGGGGTCACTGAGGCTGCAATCAAAGCGGTTCAGCTCAGGAGACCCCTTGCTCCAACACATTATTACAGTAGGGCCCTGCTTCTCGGCACCCCGCTTTTTGGGGATCCGCTGACATGGCGGTACCGAGAAGGTAAGTCAGAGGTCGTGCATGCGCAGAACGGAGGTTGCGCGCGGCAAACGGAGGTTGCGCATGTGCAGAATGGGGGAATTGCTTGTTTGCGCATGCGCACATGCTGAAATTGCTGGTTCCGCTTTCTGGCGATTTTCTCTTTGCGACGGGCCCTTAGAACGGAACCCTCCACATGCCCGGGGCCCTCCTGTAATAAAAATTACATTCAAGCAGCTTCCTTACCTTAGCAGATATCAGCTAATGCAATGAAGAGGTTAAACACCAGTGCCAGGCTTATTGTGGGTAGCGGAGGTGGGTGAAGGTGGTATTTGGCACTTGATGGGTGTTTAGGCCTTGTGTGTGTGTGTGTGGGGGTGGGTTTGTGGGTGCGCTTAATACCCCTAAGGTAATGAAGGGGTTAACCCCTCTAGCTACCCACCCGGTAGGCCTAAACATCCATCCTTGGGGCTAATACCCCCTTCATCTACCCCCACTATCCACAATAAACACAAATACACACAACAGCCCTACTACCCACCTCCTAGGCCCCCAATAAACCACTACAATATCTAATAAACACCAAGACACAACCCACCCACCCCCTGTGCCCCCACATAAAACCAACATTTATTTTTTTACACACACGATTAATACCCCAGGCCAGCGGGGGTCCCCAGGTGGTCCCAACGGGTGTCTGCAGGCCCACAGTGCACCCTGGTGGGTGCCCACAAGTATATGGTGGCCCTCGTGGTCCCCGCTAGGCTCTGCGGGCCTCCAGGTGGTACCCGCGGTTGTCCATGGGCACTAATGGGGCCACAATGGTCCCCACGGGTGTCTGGGTCATCCTCACGGGTGTCTGGGGGCCCTCGGGTGTTTCCCGCAGGTGTCTGTGGGTCCTCGGGTGGTCACTACACGTCTCCGTGGCCCCCACAGCTGTGGGGCCCCTGGTTCCTCCCTGCAGGTGCCTGGACTCCTGGCGGTGAGCTGCAAGAACGTTTTCAGGGTAGGATTTTGACCGGAACATTGTGCTTCAATGTATCCGAGAATCTTACCTGATTCCCGGCTACACTTTTGGGGTATCCAGTAACTCTAGAACCCCAGTACATGGCCGCAATCTGCAAAGACTTTCTCTGCAAAACCCACCCTGAACCACATAGCCCAGTAATCTCTGCTTGCTGGTACCCCTGGAAATGCAAAAACATAAACATTCTTTATTGTTGCATATTTTACATACAAGCACAGTATTGCATACACAACAGTCAGGTCCAAGAGCTGACACTCTAGGATCCCAAGACATGGATCAGGGGCAATCAAGTGGGCTTGACCTTTATTAGTGAGCCTGGTTACCCCTTCACAGGTTGTGATGCCTTTTAAGGACAACATTAGATATCTGTATGAAATTCTAGTGAACAGAGATGACCTAACCTCGCAGGTCTCTTCCCAAGTGTACAGTACAACTGAAAGAGAAACCATGGGGTACACTATATCGTAATTGCATTATTACCCAGTAACAAAAGATTATTCCCACTCTTGAAAGATAAAGTATTTTTGTTTTAATGCAACCTGTCCGTCTTGATGTCCCCTCCTTGTGTCTGAGATGTGAGGTTTGATCTGTTTCCCCAGAAGGTCCCACTCACTGTGTTCCCCCCCTATTCCCCTATTCCCTGGCAGTGAGACCTTGTTACCCCCACAGCAGTCAGTGCATGTGATAGAGATACACAAGGAAATCCCCGTCTCTAGTTACCTTGTATATCAGCTTCACTCACACGGCCTCTGACACAGAACAATCAGCTTTTATTATCAGTGTTTCTCAGTAATGTTGGGTTTGTAAAACTCATACATTGAATATAAATGGGAATTAATTAACTAGACGGGACCAGAATTTCTTAGGGATTTTGAGGTTTTATTCTATTCTATTTTTATTTTTCTCCTTAACCCTTTATAAGTTTGTGTCTCATATTATGTCACATGCTAGAGGGTCAAATTTCAACCTTATAACAGGTGGTCATTACGTGAACCACAAAATAGTTTTGCCCTATAACGGGTTAAACTTAATAGAGATTGTGTTCATATTGATACTGCTACAGTTAGGTCCGTAAATAATTGGATACTGACTCAATTTTCATAATTTTGGCTCTGTAAGCCACCACAATGGATTTGAAATGGAACAACCAAGATGCAATAGAAGTGCAGACTTTCAGCTTTAATTTAAGGGGTTGAACAAAAATATTGTATGAAACGTTTAGGAATTGCAATCTGTCAGGATCGCCACCAGGCTCCACCCCCAACACACGTCACGCGGCTGTACCTCTGACATTCACAGACCACTATCGGTGCGCACGCAGCTGCGCAATGCTTCATCCGCGGAGGCGCGCTCCCGCAATATCACCACAGCACCCACTCTGTGTCGCACTCCTCGTATGCGCGCACGCCAACGAACACTAGCAGCATCAGCTGTGTTACACCAGCAGCCAATCCTGCACCACCCTATCGGCTCGTGGCTTATGTGTGAGGTCATCATCTGCTAGTTCCTGATTGGTGCTTTCCCCTTTAAATGCCTTCCTGTTTCACTTTCACTTTGCTGGACATAAACACTGTTGTGCTGTGCTTGCTGCTTCTTGGATCTTGTTTGTTCCTGTGCCTTGCCTGACTCGTGTTGTGAGCCCTGCTTGTACCTGGACCTGTCTCTTCTCTACCCCTGGACTTCGGCTTGTTATTGGACCCCTGCTCTCTCCTCTCCTCGATCACGGCTTCGGATAACGACGATTCTTCTCTCTCCTCGATCACGGCTTCAGATAACGACGATTCTTCTCTCTCCTCTCCTCGATCACGGCTTCGGATACGACGATTCTTCTCTCTCCAACCCCGGATCACGGCAAGTACCACTGCTTCCCCGAACTCTCCTGCCCCGACCCAGCTCTACGACTCCGACAACACATTCCGGACCTGGCTCCGTGGTTGTAGGGCGGCGGTTATATACATCCCCACCTCAGCCCCGCGGTCTAGTCCTGTTTGTGGTGAGCGCAGCGTGACATTATGTCCAGCCACACAAACTCGGACCCCGCTGAGGTGGGGTTAGGCCGGTTCCCCTCTGAAAACTTGGTCCTCTGTGAAAACCGGTCCCAGTCTGTAAATCAGCCCCTGTCTGAAGATCAGTATATATTTGAGAGACTACCTCCGCCTGAAACCCAGTCCCCGTTTTCTGGCCTAACCCCGTCTGGGAAAGAGCTCCGTAAAGAACTCCTGATTAAGGCCCAGCACATTGGAGAGTTAAAACAGACTATGATTTCTTATGTTCCTGCCCCTGGCTCCCCTGTGACCTGGGAAAACGTAAATCCTGTGAAACTGGCGCAGAATCAAGATACTTTTCATGAATTATCCCTGTCTTTGGACCAGTACATAAGAGAGCAGGATCCTATCCTCGCCTGCGACGCTGTTTTGGGACTGCTTCCCTGCGCTACCAGTCCTGTTGCTAAACCCCTGGACTTACCTCCTTCTCCTGGTAATTACCAAGCTGACTTTGTTCCTCTTAAAGCACCAACGCTAGATGAACCTAGGCAACTAGGAGGGACCAGGCTTTCGTTTGGTGAGGCAGCGCAGACGACGCGCAGGTCTATGCCTATACTGCGGGAACAATGGGCACCTACTGGCTACCTGCCCGCTGAGACCGGGAAAACTCCACCACCCAGTTAAAGTCGGGAGGATCACGCCGGGCACCGCATCCTTACCACCCTTGCAACCTTCCACTAGGATCAACCTCCCCATCACCATTTCCGGAGAGACCTTCCGAGTCACGACACAGGGCTTTCTAGACTCCGGGTCGGGGGGAAACTTTATTGACCAGGGATTCGCGGAGAGACACCGAATACCCTTGGTACTTAAGGATCGTCCCGTGGGTCTCGAAGCGATAGATGGCCGTCCGCTGCAACCTGCGTTCATCTCCCTTCAGACTGTACCCATCCAGATTTTGACCGAGGAGTCTCACTCCGAGACTATACAATTGGACGCCATCCATGCCCCCTTGGCAGACGTCATTCTGGGGCTTCCGTGGCTGCGGACACACAACCCCCTAATCGACTGGACGGAGTCTTTGCCTATCCGCTGGAGCCCTCAATGTCAGAAGCATTGCTTACCCCCTTCAAGGGCTTTGGCGGGAGTTTCTGTATCTGATTCAGACAGAGTACAACTTCCAGTAGAATATGAAGACTTCTGGGATGTGTTCAACAAACAGCAAGCAGAGGAACTTCCACCGCATCGCCCGTATGACTGCCCCATCGATTTGTTGCCCGGTGCCATCCGCCTAGAGGTTACTCCTATCCACTGTCTCTGCCTGGGACTAAAGCTATGAAAGATTACATTCAGGAGAATCTTCAGAGGGGTTTTATTCGAAAATCTTCCTCACCTGCTGGCGCAGGCTTCTTTTTGTAAAAAAGAAGGATGGCTCGCTCCGCCCTTGTATTGACTATCGCAGCCTCAACAAGATTACCGTAAAGAATCGTTATCCTCTCCCGTTAATCTCCGAACTGTTCGATAGGCTACAGGGCGCCAACATCTTTACCAAGTTGGATCTATGAGGGGCCTACAACTTGGTAAGGATTCGTTAGGGGGACGAGTGGAAGACAGCCTTCAATACTCGCAATGGGCACTACGAGTACCTAGTGATGCCGTTTGGTCTGTGCAATGCGCCAGCTGTATTTCAAGACTTCGTTAATGAAATCTTCAGGGACCTGTTAGACCAACATGCAATCGTGTACCTGGATGACATTTTGATCTACTCCAAAAACATTCAGGAACATCCAGTGCATGTTAAACAAGTTCTTCAAAGGCTACGGGAGAATAATCTCTTTGCCAAACTGGAGAAATGCCACTTTCATCAGTCTTCAACCTCCTTCCTCGGTTACATTATTTCGGACACCGGACTCGCCATGGATCCCGACAAGGTCAAAGCAGTTACGGACTGGCCGTGTCCATTATCTCTTAAAGCCTTGCAAAGATTTCTTGGGTTCGCAAATTATTATCGGCGGTTTATTCAAAACTTCTCCTCTATAGTGGCACCCATTACGGCTTTAACCCAAAAAGGGGCGGATCCAACACACTGGTCTCCTGAAGCCTCCAGAGCGTTTGAAAAATTAAAGAAAGCCTTTTCTTCTGCTCCCATCTTGGTACACCCAGATCCAGGGTTACCTTTTACGCTGGAAGTGGACGCCTCCGACGTAGGAGTTGGGGCAATACTGTCTCAGAGGAAAAACCCGCAGGCCCGCCTGCATCCATGTGCGTTTTTCTCCAAAAAAAATTATTCTGCGGAGAGAAACTACGATGTAGGAAACCGAGAACTCCTCGCAATAAAAATGGCCTTAGAAGAATGGCGACACATTCTCGAGGGTACTGAGACACCGGTCACTATCCTGACTGACCACAAGAATCTACTCTACATTGAAGGTGTGCGTCGCTTGGGGTCACGACAGGCATGGTGGTCCCTATTCTTCACCCGTTTTTACTTTCTTATATCGTATATTCCTGGTTCCAAAAACGTAAAAGCCGATGCACTATCCAGACAATTCCTGGTCGAGGACAGAGCAGAGGATCATCAACAGACTATACTTCCTCCCGCATGTATTTTGTCTGCCAACACCTTTGACACCTTACCACACATTACCAGGGCTCAACGTAACATCCCTGTAGGCCTCAAGGTACCAGAAGGACGTCTGTTATCTCCCACGAACTTCCATAGGAAAGTGATGGAATGGGGTCATGCTTCCAGGACCGCTGGTCATCCTGGCACCAGGAGAACAATCGACTTGTTGGAGCGCACCTTCTGGTGGCCAGGCATGCGCAAAGACATTGAAAAATTTGTGGCTTCATGTCCCATATGCGCTCAGAATAAGACGCCTCGCAATAGGCCGGCAGGCCTTCTTCAACCACTACCAATTCCAGATCGTCCATGGGCACATCTCTCCATGGATTTTATTGTGGAATTACCCAGCTCTAAAGGAATGAACACCATACTGGTGGTTGTGAATCGCTTTTCTAAACAGGCGCATTTCATCCCACTTAAAGGTTTGGCCAGCGCGCCTAAACTCTCAGAAGTCTTCGTCAAGGAGATTTTCAGACTCCACCGTACTCCACAAGTCATAGTCTCGGATCGAGGCTCGCAATTTATCTCCAGATTCTGGAGAGCCTTCTGCCAATGTCTGGGCATTTCACTTCATTTCTCCTCTGGGTACCACCCACAAACGAATGGACAAACGGAAAGGACCAATCAGTCTTTAGAACAGTTCATTCACTGTTTTGTCTCGGATTCACAGGACAATTGGTCTGATCTCCTCCCATGGGCAGAATTTTCACATAATAATCTTAGAAATGAGTCCACTCAACAGTCCCCCTTTTTCACAAATTATGGATTTCATCCCTCGGCCTTTCCTTCCACAGTCTCCAGTTCGGGAGTTCCCACCGCCGAGAACATAATCCAGTGCCTCCAGGACTCTAGGGAGAAGATTCAGGGGAACTTGAGACAAGCCATCAGTATGCAGAAGAAACAAGCCGATCGTCACCGTCGGGAGGTTCCATCTTTTACTCCTGGACAAAAGGTCTGGCTTTCAACGAAGAATATTCATCTCAAGGTCTCTTCACCCAAATTGGCACCCAGATTCATTGGCCCATTCGTCATTATGGAGAGGGTCAATCCTGTCACCTACCGGCCTAAATTGCCAGCAACCATGAAGATTCCTTCCGCTTTTCACATTTCTCTTTTGAAACCCTTTATCCAGGATCCCCAATCGTCCATTAGAGACTTGCCACCTCCGCCTGTTCTTGTGGAGGGTCAACAGGAGTTTGAGGTGCAGACAATCCTCGACTCCAGAGTATCAAGGGGGAAACTGCAATACCTCGTTCATTGGAGGGGTTTTGGTCCAGAGGAACGTGAATGGATCCCTCGGGAACAGGTACACGCTTCCAGATTGGTCAGGGCTTTTCATCACAGATACCCTTTGAAGCCTGCCCTAGGTCGTCCGGAGGCTCCCCTGAAGGGGGGGGTACTGTCAGGTTTGCCGCCAGGCTCCACCCCCAGCACACGTCACGCGGCTGTACCTCTGACATTCACAGACCGTTATCGGTGCGCACGCAGCTGTGCAATGTTTCATCTGCAGAGGCGCGCTCCCGCAGTATCACCACAGCACCCATTCTGCGTCGCACTCCTCGTACGCACGCACGCCGCATGCCAACGAACACTAGCAGCATCAGCTGTGTTACACCAGCAGCCAATCCTGCACTACCCTATCGGCTCGTGGCTTATGTGTGAGGTCATCATCTGCTAGTTCCTGATTGGTGCTTTCCCCTTTAAATGCCTTCCTGTTTCACTTTCACTTTGCTGGACATAAACACTGTTGTGCTGTGCTTGCTGCTTCTTGGATCTTGTCTGTTCCTGTGCCTTGCCTGACTCGTGTTGTGACCCCTGCTTGTACCTGGACCTGTCTCTTCTCTACCCCTGGACTTCGGCTTGTTATTGGACCCCCACTCTCTCCTCTCCTTGATCACGGCTTCGGATAACGACGATTCTTCTCTCTCCTCTCCTCGATCACGGCTTCGGATACGACGATTCTTCTCTCTCCAACCCTGGATCACAGCAAGTACCACTGCTTCCCTGAACTTTCCTGCCCCGACCCAGCTCTACGACTCCGACAACGCATTCCGGACCTGGCTCCGTGGTTGTAGGGCGGCGGTTATATACATCCCCACCTCAGCCCCGCAGTCTAGTCCTGTTTGTGGTGAGCGTAGCGTGACACAACCCTTATTTCAGGGGCTCAAATGTAATTGGACAAATTAACACAATCATCAATAAAATGTTCATTTTTAATACTTTGTCGAGAACCCTTTGCAGGCAATGACTGCTTGAAGTCTCGAACGCATGGACATCACCAAACACTGGGTTTCCTCCTTTGTGATGCTTTGCCAGGCCTTTACTGTAGCTGTCTTCAGTTGTTGTTTGTTCGTGGGTCTTTCTGCCTTAAATTTTGTCTTCAGCAAGTGAAATGCATGCTCGATCTGGTTGAGATCAAGTGATTGACTCGGCCATTGCAGAATATTCCACTTCTTTGCCTTAAAAAAACTCCTGGGTTGCTTTCGCAGTATGTTTTGGGTCATTGTCCATCTGTAAAGTGAAGCGCCGTCCAATCAACTTAGCTGAATTTGGCTGAATCTGAGCAGACAATATATCCCTATACACTTCAGAATTCATCCGTCTGCTTCTGTCACATCATCAATAAACACTAGTGACCCAGTGCCATTGTAAGCCATGCATGCCCATGCCATCACACTGCCTCCATTGTGTTTTACAGATGATGTGGTATGCTTTGGATCATGAGCCGTTCCAAGCCTTCTCCATACTTTTTTCTTCCCATCATTCTGGTACAGGTTGATCTTAGTTTCATCTGTCCAAAGAATGCTGTTACAGAACTGGGCTGGCTTGTTTAGATATTGTTTGGCAAAGTCTAATCTGGCCTTTCTATTCTTGAGGCTTATGAATGGTTTGCACCTTGTGCTGAACCCTCTGTATTTGCTCTCGTGAAGTCTTCTCCTTATGGTAGACTTGGATAATGATATGACTACCTCCTGGAGTGTGTTCTTCACTTGGCTGGATGTTGTAAAGGGGCATTTCTTTACCATGGAAAGGATCCTATGATCATCCACCACTGTTGTCTTCCGTGGATGTTCAGGCCTTTTTGTGTTGCAGAGCTCACCAGTGGGTTATTTTTTTCTCAGAATGTACCAAACTGTTAATTTGGCCACTCCTAATGTTCCTGCTATCTCTCTGATGGATTTTTTTTTTTTGCAGCCTAAGGATGCCCTGTTTCACTTGCATTGGGAGCTCCTTTGACCGCATGTTGTGGGTTCACAGCAACAGCTTCCAAATGCGAATGCCACACCTGGAATCAACTCCAGACCTTTTACCAGCTTAATTGATGATGAAATAACTAAGGAATAGCCCACACCTGTCCTTGAAACGGCTTTGGGGTAAATTGTCCAATTACTTTTGGTCCCTTGAAAAGGGGGCTACATATTAAAGAGATATAATTCCTAAACCCTTTCTCCAATTTTGATGTGAATACCCTCAAATTAAAGCTGATAGACTGCACTTTAAGCCCATATTCATTATTTAACTGTAACTTGAATTTATTTTGGTACACAGCCGAAATAACAAAACTTGTATCAGTGTCCAATTATGTCCGGACCTAACTGTATATGAAGGTGTCTATTTCAGAAAGAACATGTGTTTTTCACTACGACACAAATCCACATTGTATGTTTGTTCCATCACTTTCTATCTTTATTATTTTAATTTCCTCTCTTCCTCTTCTTTGCGAGGTACAGATTTCCTTCTGGGATATATCCATGCAGTATAGAAGCAGTATTTGTAACTGGTTACATCACTTTGCTATGCTTCTCCGTATCCGACTCTAGCACAGTAATATGTGGCATTGTCTCCGGACTCAGTGCCTGATAGTGCCACGTAGACCTCGTTTGTAGAGGTGTCCCTGGTCATGGTGAGTCTGCTGCTCAGAGATGCCAATAGATATGTGTTCCCATTAAAATAAATGTTTCCAACCCACTCCAGTCCCTTGCCTGTCTGCTGTCAAACCCAGCTCACTCCCCACATGTTGTTGCGGTCAGTGATGGAGGCTCCGGACACTTTGCAGGTCAGTCTCATGGATGATGAGGGTCTCACAAGTCCAGGACCGGACTCCTCCAATCTAATCTGAGAAAAGGCACCTAGGAAAAATGACACAAACTATTAATGGTCTGAATGCAAAATACTGATCCAGATAAAGAATAATAACTGGGTGATATTACATGGCAGGATCAATAAGAGGAAGGAATATTAATAGAAAGAATCCATGGTTGAGATTTTTTGAGATACCGAATTTATTACCTCGGGAGAGTTTAGCAGAGAATCATTTAGTTTCCATTGGTGGCGGGTTTTCTTAAAGAAAGGCAAAGAGAGCGACAAGTTAATGGGGGCATGTTCGGACCAGGACATCAAGCCAATGTTAGACTGGGTGGATGCCTGGAGGGCTTCTTTGGTACCTAGAAAGAGATCAATCCTTGAGTAGGACTGATGGGGGGTTGGAGAAGACTGTGTAGTCTCTCTGTCCCTCATGCTGTAACCTCCAGATGTCAAACAAGGAAAAGTCCCTGAGAACATCTTTAAGGTTTTTAGCGTTAATGAGGATGGACTTAGGTGGTCCTGTGCCCTATGTGCTGGCCCTATCAAGATCTGGCGAATTTACCATGTTAAAGTCTCCTGCCAAGATAAGTGGTGTATATCTTGTTTTACTCACTTTTTCGAGGACAGATCTGAGGAAGGGTATTTGTCCTTCGTTTGGCGCATAGATGTTCACTAGGGTGATTGGCGATCCTGCAAGAGAACCTGAAAGTATTAAATATCTTCCCTCTGGATCTGCACTGGATGATTCAAGAGTAAATGGGGTATTGTGACGGAACCAAATAGCAAGTCCTCTTTTTTTTAAATCTACAAGAGGCAAAAAATGCCTGTGGGTATGAATTGCTGAACGTATTGGGCGGCGTTGAGGTGTTGAAATGTGTCTTCTGTGAGAAGATGATGTCCCCTTTTAGTTTATTTATCTCCTGCAGGGCCAATCTGCGCTTCGGTACTAAATTAAGCCCCTTTACATTAATCGATACTAATTTTATATCTTGTGAGATAGACATATTTTTATCTGGGTCTTCTTAACCAGGTTAGAGACTACTTTCCCAAGACAGTCAACCCTCTCTTTTCTTTGGGAGAGAAACCCACTGCACTCCAGCTTCCCGGCACCAGCATCATCCCAGGACGGAGCCGCCAGGGGGGGAGAAGGTTCCTCAGGGGGGATAGGGTTGTGGGGTGGGAGGGGGAGAGAGTAAGAAGGGAAAAGTAGGAAGTAGATGGGCTCTGTATTAGCCCTAGACTAAACTCCTTCATTGCCCTAAGGATGTGGGCATAAGGCCCTTGGAGATCTTCTCGTGCGAACAGACACCGGCACTCCCAGGGGGAAAGCAGAGTATTTTGTTTTGAACAAGGGCTCAGTAAGTTCTCCAGCAACGCTTTGGGAGGCCCATAAGGCAACAATCCGAGGCTTTTAAAACCAGAGACAGGAAACACAGAAAGAGCTCAGTGCACATCAAGCGAAACTTATACACGGTACACGGTGCTTAAATATATATATGTATAGATATCTATTAAATAAAATGGTCTTTTAGTTTAACATTTTGACCAAAGTGTTGTAAGCCACTGCACGGCAGACCACATCTCAAGGGTCCCTACACTAATTTAAATTCTTAATAACCTGTGCATTACCAGGAAAAATGATTTGTAATAAATCTGTCAAAATTAGTAGCAAAGTTCTAAGTCTGATTGAAGCTTTTATTAACCTGGACATTACCAGAAAAAGCACTCTGTAATAGATTTGTCACAATCATACTGCAAGCAAGCAAGTTCCCCTGAGAGTGGGAGATGCTATGGAGTGAGCTTTTAACCATTTAAATGTTTTTATTTTATTTAATAGATATCTATACATATATATTTAGGCACTGTACCGTGTATAAGTTTCGCTGGATGTGCACTGAGCTCTGTCTGTGTTTCATGTTCTGTCTCTGGTTTTAAAATTATATATTGCCATGCTCAGGAGCACTCCTCTGTGACACTTATATGCTTATATATATGTTGTGGTTATTTTGGGGGTCCAATATGAGCTTGTAGGTGTCCTCTATGTTTAACAATCCGAGGCTCCTTCATTTCCATCGCGTTGTGAAGATTGAGATAATGTGAGTGGCTATCATCACCTCCATTTTGGCCTAAACCACCATTTTCTGAGTGTTTGCTATATGAATGTATATTTGTCTCATTCGTGAATGAATGAACTGTGAATGTTTGAATCTGCAGAGTATCGCTCCTAGATATAACTAACCCTTTTTAATTCCTACAAGGCAGGCAAGAATTGAAATAGCATTCGTAAGCGGTTTCTCGTGTCTTAGATAATTCTGCTGACCATAGTGTAGTTGTTATCTCACAGATACAGTCACATACAGGGCTGAACACAGTAACTCCCTTATGTCACAGGGTTGGGAGGCCCACATTATGGTAAATTATCGATAAGAATATAGCAATGTAAAGCATATATAGGCATCAGCAAATATATTTTTGCATGTCATCATATCATCACTTATCTGTAAGCCAGCCCCCTTAAGGGGTGTATTACTCATTTTGAAATGTATAAAAATGTGATACTAAGCAATATGTTTTCAGAGGCCTGAGCTCTTCTTTGAACTCTTGTCTCCCAATTGTGCCTTGGTACAGATAAACTCATGTGTTACTTTGAACCCTTGTCTTATTGATCTTATTTGTAAGCTTTCACAGATGGCGCCCGAATAGGGACCCAATATCTCGGGACCAGGAAACCCAGACGGAGCAGCTGCCTACATTACTCAAACGTGCACACTTGGAATAAGGTATGGCTTTATCCTTTTTAACAAAAAAAGCCGTTAGATTAAAGTTTGAGTAATCTGTAGACAGTTTGTTCTTTATGGGCAACCTACCTGAGTGACGGGACACCCTGTATCACGTGAGTTTATCAATATTATACTGATCAGGTATTGTTATTGTTGTTTTTGTATTATTGCCATAAACTCAGGTTATACCGTGTGCCGCTAAACGGCAGGGCCAAGTGAGGGCCCGGAAGGTATAATAATTAATAAGGTGTTAAGTCTCCTAGAACTTGGGGAGAGAACTATTGTTAAGGAACAGCAGGAAACTATTTTTAAGGCCACTGTTCCTTAACTCTATATTCTACTTATATTATACCAAGGGTTGGGGCACCTTATTGGAACCCGATCGACTGGCGTTGATCGGGGATGGATCAGATAATAAGGTGGTAAGTCTCAAAAAACTTGTAAAGAGAAGATTTTGTTAAGGAGCAACAGGTGACTATTTTATTTTTTTAAGACCACTGCTCCTTAGCTCTATATTCTACCAAGTAGTGGGCACCTTATTGGTACACGATCGACTGGCGTTGATCGTGTAATAGAGGAGAATTATGGGGAACCTACATTCTCAGTCGCCGGCGCAGGGTACGTCCCTTGAAATTATGTGTGGACTTTATGGCAATAAAATGTTTTAAAAATGGATATTTAGTGACGCAGAATATATTGAATAAGAAGGAAAGTGAAACATACAGTATCAGGCTCGGTTTTAAAAATAACTGCAGCATTATTGGACCCCCCTTTTTTCTAACCCCCTTTTCCTCATCTCCTTTCCCTCACCCTTTTTCACTGAAAGGTCACAGGAGTTGCATGTTTGTGAGGCAAAGGAGTTGCATGTTTGTGAGGCAAAGGAGTTGCATGTCTGTGAGGCACAGGAGTTGCATGTCTGTGAGACATGGAAGTTAATTAGTAACCTAGGAAGAAATGGCTTGAATTTAAGAATGTTAAAGTAGTTTTTTAGGAATTAATGCATTAATACTGCATGGAAAAAGAAGGGAACATCCTCTTTAAATGTTTTTTGTTTTTGTCTTAGAAAGCTCAGATAGTAACTAGTTTGATGGCATAATAATATACATGTCATGGAGTGAAGTGTTTGTGTGTCACTCTGATAGTTAATGTATGTATGTATGCATGCATGTCTTTATTCATATAGCGCCATTAGTGTACATAGCGCTTTACATTGTCACTTGTTGTACTAATCATAAAAATAACAAATAATCTCTTTGTAAAAGGGTCATTTAAGTTTAAACCCTTTTGTCAAAGTGTATTAAGCCTGCTGCCATTTACAAGGCATGACAGTAGCATTTAAAATAAACCTAGGAAGTATTGTATGTTAAAGTCTGTTAGTGTAATATTTTAAAAGAGAATGAAAATTTGGCAGTTGTAAAAAGAAGTAATTTCACCCCGACTCAAATATGAATTTGTATTTTTACAGTAGCACATGTTTGTTCCTGGGCGTAGGAAATACTGTGTTACAATATTTAAATGAAGTTTTAAATTTAAATTGCATGTGCTGATTTAGAGGCGTCAGGACTAAAAGAAAGGTATATCTATAATGCAAAGTTTTAAAAAGGAAATGTTTATTTTTTATTTAAACAAAAGAAAGAGTCTGATCTTATGGAGTAAGGAAGCTTTATTAAGTTTTACTCTGGCCCACAAGATTAAGATCATGTTGGAGTTTTGTACAAAGAAGAATGAATGTTGATGGAAGATAAACTCAGAGAACGTGTGTATGTGTCTGTGTTGGTGTGTGTAAGAAAGATAAGGAATTATAAATATATAGTAAATAAAACAATAAGATTTATGTTTTATAAGAAGGGTTGCAAAGATGGTTTTGTGTTTGTTTTTGTGTTATCAAGGTTTTTCTGTTCAAACTTATAATAGGAAACTAACGGTTTGTTTTCTTAAATACACTGCTCGTCTGATTTTTGAACAGTAGTCATTTAAAAGAGGGAAGGTTAAAAGCAGCCAAGTGGGCTGGCCCCCCTCCTCCAGCTTAAGGAATGTACAAAGACCACGTTCCAGACATGAAAAGTTAACTAGAAGCTGAGAGAAAAAAAAAAAAAAGAAATGTTTAAAAGCAGCTTAGTTATAGTATGGGGAAAGAGAATGATATTGTAATTTATTTATTTTTGGGACTGAGTTTGCAGGGTCAAACAGGTCTGTTTTGGGTTTTTATCTTATTTTTTGTAAAGTTCATTTTGCTCTGTATCAGAGAAATGTGAAATTATGCTTTTTGTTTTTTTGTATCTATTTTAGGATAAATACCTCATAGTTTATGAAATGCTTTAGATGGCATAGCCCCCATTATGTAGGAATTATTACAAGGGGTTATAATCCCCACATGCAGTATCCAAATTACCTCTACGCAGAAACCAGTAAACACATTTCAATTCTATTTGTTCTAATTAGGAGATGTTTTTTAACGCTATTTGTTATAATTGTTTCATTAACAATACAATAATATTTAATATGTATTTCCGTATTTGAATAGTGTCAAAAGTATACTCAGTACTTCACAAAGCGTACAATATAAACGAGTAAGCATAAAATCAGATATGAAATAATTTTTCCTACAGTATAAAGTTAACTGCATATGTGATGTATTTTTATAACTTTTAACCATTACCTCTCCTTTCCCTCCAAAAGGTGTCTTAATTTGAACCCTGATCTATAGCCTCTCATTTTAAAGAATGCAACTGAAGGCTATCTAGATTTTATTTTTTAAAAGCAGTAGCTATTGTCAAATTCATGATTAATATATATTTAAATCTCAAGCTGCTGATGTTTTAAGTGACCATCATCCTTTGTCGTATGTTGTTCACATGTCATAGGATTTGCATATGAACAAAAGAGAGGATAATTTATATGATTTTCCATTACACACCTGTCTATATGCGGACTCTGCCTATTTTGTTAATTGCAACATTACCTTATGTGTGTTGTTTTGTTATTTATCCTTGAATATTCCTTGCCGATATGACTTCATTCATATTGTGTTGTGTTTTGGTGCTGTCTACTCATTGCTACACATAGCAACATGTTATTTCATGAATATTCATGTGGAGAGGGATATACCCCTCCTCTTTACATTTTCCAGCATAACTATTGGATAGCTTTATTTTGAGTCTGTTTGGGAACTAAGAATTAATGTGATGAGCTGCTACTACGCAGTGTTTTGTGGTGAAGCTAATTAGCATTGTTAGTATATTATGGTCACTGGCCCCTCATGTTCTGATAGGGCTTTGTGTTCATATTAGCATTTTTGTTTACCGTATACTGTCCGTTTCGTTCACATGGGGACTCTTTTATTTATGATTTATTAGTTGTCATTTTATGCATTTTGTAAGTTTTTAGCTTGTAAAAAAGTTGTATACGTTTTAGTTGTGTTAAAGTTAAGTTTATGTGGATATTTCCCATTTGGTCTGTAATAAATTTGATATTAGTGGTATTAGTTATTTAACTGGTACTTTATGTATATTTTACAGTTTACAATGAGTGCAAGCTTTAGGGACTTTTAGTGACAACCTCTTGCCACTTATCAGTGTTCTCTTACGATACTTTCCTATGCACCTTTGATTTCTTTCTTTTGTAAGTTGGTGAGCAAGGTATTTTTGTGTTTATTTTATACGCGGATGCCAAGATAGTGGTGAAAAACAAAAAAAATTTGTGCTGATACTAAATTATAGTGGCTAAAAGCGCTCTCCTTGTGCTTTTATTAATGAAATGTTTAAGTCTCTCCAAACTTAGGTGCAGCTTATACAGTCTACCAAGGAGAATACAAAGCAGCATCATCGCAAGAAAAAAGTGCCGGCACCACCGTAAACAGCTAACAAAGACAAAGAATCATCAAGCCAGCGTTTTTTACCAACTGTTAGTGTATCTAGGCACAATAATCCTAGAACATTTAACCACCGAGGAATTAAGACTTCAGGCAAGGCCCGGTCTTAAACGAACAATTTGCTTTTTCTGAACTCAATATTATCAAGGCCCGGACTTAAATGAACAATTTGTTTTTACAGGACTCAATATTATTATTTTTTTATGCTTTAGAGTGTGTTTTTAAGATGTATGCCCCACTAGGCAAGATCAGCCTACACCATCCAGATGATGATAAGGGATGATCAGTTTTGAAATATTTGTAATGTTCATTGTTTTATGGTCACATTATTTTGCAGACAATCACACAACCTTACACTAATGCCGAATTTAAAATGATGAAATGTTAATTTGAATTTGTTTACAGGAAACTTTTCTAAACCGAATTCCACTGGTAAATGAGGTTCCTGTAGGTGGAAATTACACTGGGAACAACAATCAATTTATGGGTCAGGTGTCTCCACCAACTAATGAAACTTGTATGAAAATGTATTTACAGCCCTGAACTAAAAATTTACAGGGAGGATGTAGCCTTAATTTTTCAGTTTTAATTAAGATAGTAAAAAGTGCTTGCACAAATTCTAGTTTATCTAGGGAGTGTATTGGCTTTGTGGAAAATAGGCCTACAGAGTATTACTATGTGGTTGGACGGGGTCTTGCTATCTAGGTACAATTGTACCTGCCTTTACAATGACCCACTGGCAGGATCAGGAATAGCAGAGCCACTTCCAACGCACAGGGGTTGAAAAGTAGTCTATGGAAAGAACAATTTTGGGCTTGCTTATTTCCTAATGTAGGAGTTGAGTTGCTATATGACAGGTTCAATGTACTTATGGATGTACTGGATGATGTTCTCAATCATACAACTACATTCATTAATTTACTTAATCAAGAACAGGTACAGATTAGATTAATGGCCCTACAGAATAGAATGGCTCTGGACTATATTTTAGCGTGTGTGCCCGAGTTAAAGAGCAATGTTATGTTATTTAGAGATCAAAGTGGTAAGATTGAGCATGAGGTAGAGAAGATCGCAGAGATACAGGAGAGATTAAGGAAAGGTGGAGATAAGGGGTGAGTTTCGTTAGGAATTACCATGTTGGTTGGTTTTCTAGAAGCGAAACTGATGGATGGATTTGTCTGTGTGTTTGCAGTTCTGATTGTTTTGTATGACTGTGTCATGTGCAGTAAATCCATACTGCAAAGGTGTGTAACACCCTCTACCCAGGCCATGCCACTGATCACAGACGACACTACGGAAGATGCAATCTCAGAAGGAAAAGTCAGTCCTCCACAATGGAATACAGATGAAGATGATGGCAGAAAGACCAACCTGGCTGAGATGATAGCCAGCAGCTCTGTGAGTTTTCAGAACTATCAAAGCCATGCAAATTGGGGCCCTCCAGGCCAGTGCAACGCTTCTGAGGTTTATCTGAATTATCCTTAAAAGACTATGTTTTCAAGAATAAAAAGAGAGGACTGTGAAGATTGAGATAATGTGAGTGGCTATCATCACCTCCATTTTGGCCTAAACCACCATTTTCTGAGTGTTTGCTATATGAATGTATATTTGTCTCATTCGTGAATGAATGAACTGTGAATGTTTGAATCTGCAGAGTATCGCTCCTAGATATAACTAACCCTTTTTAATTCCTACAAGGCAGGCAAGAATTGAAATAGCATTCGTAAGCGGTTTCTCGTGTCTTAGATAATTCTGCTGACCATAGTGTAGTTGTTATCTCACAGATACAGTCACATACAGGGCTGAACACAGTAACTCCCTTATGTCACAGGGTTGGGAGGCCCACATTATGGTAAATTATCGATAAGAATATAGCAATGTAAAGCATATATAGGCATCAGCAAATATATTTTTGCATGTCATCATATCATCACTTATCTGTAAGCCAGCCCCCTTAAGGGGTGTATTACTCATTTTGAAATGTATAAAAATGTGATACTAAGCAATATGTTTTCAGAGGCCTGAGCTCTTCTTTGAACTCTTGTCTCCCAATTGTGCCTTGGTACAGATAAACTCATGTGTTACTTTGAACCCTTGTCTTATTGATCTTATTTGTAAGCTTTCACAGCGTCATTCCAAAAGAAAAAAAGGAGAGAATATATAAAGAATTGTCAGAAAAGGTTCGAACGCTAGAATCTGAACACAAAAACAAGCCGACAAAACAGCTATACAAAAAACTTAATATAGCAAGGATGGAATTAAAAGCCGTCCAACTTGATGAGGTAGAGCGGGCGATGAGGTGGACAGAGATATTATGACAAGGGCAATAAGGCGGACCGGATACAGGCCAATACATTAAGAGGTCTTAGGGTTAAATCCCAAATTACTGCAATTCGGACGAAATCCGGTTCCAAAACGCTCAAAGAGAGCGAAATTGCCCAAGAATTTTCAGATTACTATACTAAATTTTATAACCTGAACCCCCCCAAGAATGCGAAGTCCGGGTTGACGGCTATCACAAAATATCTAGAGGAATGCAGCTTACCGGCCCTCTCAGAAGAAACCACCCTAAAATTAAATGAGGAAATAAACGCCGGTGAAATATTGGAAATATTGGAAGTATTAAAACAATTAAAAATAAACAAGACACCGGGCCCAGATGGTTTCTCTAATCTTTATTACAACAAATTTAAGGCAGTGCTGATCCCACACCTAGTTGAAGTTTTCAACTCCTTCATGGAAGGGGAAGATATTCCTCCCTCAATGTCCCTAGCGAACCTAGCAATAATTCATAAAGAGGGTAAGGATCCATTAAATTGTGGCAGCTATAGACCGATCTCCCTTCTTAATTCAGACCTGAAGATATACAGCAAAATTTTGGCCAATAGACTAAACCCAATAATTCCGAGCTTGATCCACAAAGACAAGGTTGGCTTTGTCATGGGTAGACAAGCGTCAGACAATACATGTAAAATTATAAATATCATCGGCCATGTACATCTCTCTAAAACAAAGGCTTTTATTTTGAGCCTCGATGCTGAAAAAGCATTTGACAGAATTAGATGGGACTTTTTAGATCACACTCTGATCACATTTGGCTTCCGAGGTCCTTTCCTCGAGGGAATCAGAGCTCTGTATAAAAACCCATCTGCATTGGTAAAGCTCCCGGGCGGAGGCTCAGGTCCCGTAATAATAAAAACCGGTACGAGACAGGGCTGCCCTTTGTCCCCTCTCCTCTTTGCCTTATCGATAGAGCCCCTGGCGGCCACCATCCGAAAAGATATCAATATAAAGGGAATCAAAATAGGCCAAGAGGAATACAAGATATCTCTGTTTGCCGACGATGTAATATTGTCTCTGGCGGAGCCCTTGATGTCCCTCCCCAACCTTCAATCAAAACTAGAAAAATTCGGCCAGGTGTCAGGATACAAAATCAATAATGACAAATCTGAAGCCCTACATTTATCCCTGACACCATCCGAGGTAAAACTACTACAAATTAATTTCAGCTATAAATGGAACTCCTCCTATATTCGATACCTCGGAATTAAAATTACGAACTCATATGAGATATTGTTTAAGCATAACTTTCCCCCTCTATTTGCAAAAATTAAAGGAGACCTACAGAGCTGGAACGAACACCATATCTCCTGGCTGGGTAGAGTAGCTTCAGTAAAAATGAATATCCTCCCCAGAATTCTATATTTATTCCAAACGCTCCCAGTCCAGGTCCCAGGACCTGAACTCAAAAATATCCAAAATAATATACTCCAATTTATCTGGAATGGGAAAAAGCCAAGAGTGGCACGATCGGTTATGATGGCACCAAGAGAGAGTGGAGGTCTGGGAGTACCAGAAATTTCCAAATACCACCTTGCAGCCCACCTAAAACAGGTGGCCACATGGAATAATAACCCAGCATCTAGAAGCTGGTTGGAGATTGAAGCCTCCTACATCTCTCCCCTCTCCCTCCCGTCCCTTTTGTGCACGGGGGGGGGGGGAGGGGAGGACCGAGAGACAACGCCGGGCAGGATGGGCCTGGGAGCAATGAGATGTAGATGGGGGATATAGTCAAAAACAAGAATTAAATTTGGCCTATCATCTTCGCCTTCAATTCTGACCCCCTGTTTGGCAATCCGGACTTCCCCCCGGGTTGTGATCCTAGGGACTTCAGACTGTTCAAAGCAGCCAATATAATAAAAGCGTCCAATCTGCTAATCAAAGGACGGCCTATGAAATTCTCTGAAGCACAGGAAAAATATGCCCCCGGGGGTCTCCCCCTATTCGCTTTCCTCCAGATTAGACACTTCTTAACAACGATCTCCCACAATTCCAAGTTTGAAAGCCCCTCTAACTTTGAAAAGATATGTGCAGTAGGAGCATATCGGAAGGGTCTGATCTCTGGGATTTATATGGGACTAGCATGTGCCCTGATACCCGTCAACCATAGCTATATGCTTAAGTGGACTGCAGACCTCAATATAGAAATAGATAGAGAAGACTGGGAGGATATCTGGGAAGCCGCAACCAAAACCTCAATTTGTACCACCATCAAGGAAAATATCTATAAAATTTTATTCCACTGGTACCTCACCCTGAGTAGGCTGAGCCAGGCCTTCCCTGGCCTGTCAGACCTCTGTTGGAGGGGCTGCGGCCAGCAGGGAGACCTGGTACACATACTGTGGACCTGCCCCGTGTTGGGCCCTTTTTGGGATATTATCTGAGCCATGGTGGAGGAGATAAGTGAGGTGGAGTTCCCACTGGACCCGGTATCGTTTCTGTTGGGTAAGCCTATAGAAGGCCTCTCTCCTCAGATCAAAAAATTAACATCCTTTGTACTAACAGCAGCCCGCCGCTCAATAGTGGCAAAATGGAAAAAAAACTAGACCCCCCACTCAGGGAGATGGTCCTCTCCAGAATCAGGGAAATCCGGTTGATGGAACTCCTAACATCTTGTTTAAAACAACAAGACAAATTCAACAAAACCTGGCAAGTTTGGCCATATGACTAAACCCCCATAGTTTACTCAAACTCTGTTCTAGAGCTCGGTGGACGTCGGGCCCTGGGCGGCCCTCGCTTATGCCGCTCCATACCCCCCCTCCCCCCATCCCTCCATATTATCCTGTAAAACCTTCAAGTAGTTTCCCCACTATTGAAGTCAGGCTTACAGGTCTGTAATTCCCCGGTTGTGATCTAGCTCCCTTTTTAAATATAGGCACCACATCTGCTTTACACCAATCTTGTGGTATTGAGCCTGTGGAAATGGAGTCCTTGAATATTAAATATAATGGTTTGGCTATTACTGAGCTTAACGCCTTGAGAACTCTTGGATGTATGCCATCGGGGCAAGGAGCCTTATTTACTTTAATTTTTTCAAGCTGCTTATGAACTTCTTCCTCAGTTAACCAATTGTTCATTAATATGGAGGTTGTGGCTTCTTCCTGCGGCACTACTATTGAACTTGATTCTTCCCTGGTAAACACAGAGGCAAAGAATTTGTTTAATACCTCTGCTTTTTCCTTATCTCCAATAATAATCTGCCTATCCATCTTACACTGATAGGGTCCTATTTTTTCTTTTCTCATTTTTTGTAATTAAGGTACTTAAAGAACTTTTTAGGGTTGTCCTTACTTTCTATTGCAATCCTTTTTCCATTATCCATTTTTACTTTAATTTGATTGCCCTTTTGCAATTTTTGTTACATTCCTTATAATTCTGATACGATGTCTCCGTCCATTCTGACTTAAAGAATCTAAACGTCTTCCTCTTCTTGTCCATTTCCTCCCCTACCTGTTTATTTAGCCACATTGGTTTGACTTATTTCTTTTATACTTATTACCCAAGGGTATACACTGATGACTGTGCTTTTCTAACAATGTTTTAAAGACTGCCCATTTATCTTCTACATTTTTCCCTGCAAAAACATCATCCCAATGTATTACTTGTAGATTAGACCTCAGTTTATTAAAATCAGCCTTTCTAAAGTTTAAGGTCTTTGTTGAACCCAAGTAATCTGTTTTTTGATAATTTATTTCAAATGAGACCATGTTATGATCACTGTTACCCAAATAGTAACACGATGCTTTTCTAGGGCACGTTATAAGATGCACTGGAAATGTTCCTACAAACTCCTTATCTATCACATATTGTTATTCAGTATTTCTGGGAACTTTTCTCGTGCTGTCACTGTCCCCTGCAGGGGAAATATTAAGCACATGTTATTGTCACACTCCTGTGAGCTCCTTTGTCACTGTGTCTCTCTCAAAAACACGGTGACATTTCCTAATATTGAACATTTCTGCCCAGCAATTACATTGTTCTGGACTGAACTGAATAATTTCAAATATTTAGATAAACATAAAATTTATCTCAATAGATAACATACTTTGCAGAATTGGCTCGGAAACCTTTCTAGTTCTGAATACCTTGTGGTTGGGTTTTTGTCCTGGGCTGTGTCACTGTGTCCAGTACCCACCATCTTTCCCACAGTAATACAGGGCGGTGTCTTCAGTTCTCAGGTTATTGATTTGTAGATATAAAATGTTCTTATTATTGTCTCTGGAGATTGTGAATCGCCCCTTCACTGAATTCTCATCGTACAGTATGTGCTGCTCCCGCCCGGGTTAATCCCAGACACCCACTGTAACCCTCCCCCAGGACTCTGCCTAACCCAGGCCATGTAAAAGCTGCTGAAAGTGAATCCGGAGGCTGCACAGGACAGTGTGTGAGAGGCTCCGGGCTTTATCACCACTGGGTCCGACTGGACAAGTTGGACATCAGACTTAACCCCTGAAAGAGACAAATATCATGACATAAAGACACTTCTACACACATGTGACCACAGGGACATCAGCTCTGAGATGTTATCCCCCTCCAGCATGACATGTACCCGGTCACACATATATCTTACCAGATAGGGAGGACATGACTAGATATAAAACCAGAAACCTCCTCATATCTTCAGAATGAAGAGCTGGAGTCTGATCAGAAAACTCCCAGGACTTTGTGCTGTGTGGTGTAGGTTGGCTGACTCTAGTGAATAACACCATTAATAACAGGATATTTGGTCACTTGATTTGCATGTGTCTCTGCTGCTAATTATAAAAAGAAGGTAAATTATCACTTCTCTGACTCTGGCCATAAGATGAACTATCTGAAGGTGGCCATTCTCAAAGGTAATCTTAGAACACCAAAAGAGAGACGGTTGCATGAATACAAATTTATGCAAATGTTCGGGACACTTAGCGGTGGCCTAAACTGAGACTGCAGCTTCATGAGTCACTACCCTGACACAAGAGAACTCTCTTCCCATGAGTGCTAATGGCCATGTCTATACTGTACATACGGCACTATATGAATGCACACACAGCTGTCTTTTACACATACAAATGTATAATGTAATTCTATCCCTATATACCAATAGAGACCACATAGTATCTGCACACATTAATAGTAATGCAAAACCCTCTTACATTTCTACACCTACCCACACCATTGGTATACCCTCCCACTCCACACACACCTTTTGTAAAGCGCTGTATACACTGTGGGTGCATTATAAATTTATATTTACACACATACACACGCACACACACACATACTCTTATATTGCTAACATTCAGTGACCATTTAACACCTTAATTCATTAATCGCATACCGCACAGGTGGAGGGATAGGCTTCCGTCACAGATACATTCGAAGATGCACTGTTTTTAAGTAAAAATCTTTCTTGCTTCATTCATTGTAACATCGCCGGAAGAAGAGATCAGTGTATCTCGAAAGCTCGCACTAATAAAAGCATTTCGTTAGCCACAGAACGGTGTCGTCTGTTAGTTTTTGATTATTAAGCTCGGCTAACACGGTACAGATACAATATATATATATAGCATACAGTTGTATTTGCATATTTGCTTTCCTGTGGAGGGTTTTTGTCACTTTTTTTACTCACCATAACTTAACTCAGTATTATTATATATATATATATGTATCTGTACCGTGTTAGCCGAGCTTAATAATCAAAAACTAACAGACGATACCGTTCTGTGGCTAACGAAATGCTTTTATTAGTGCGAGCTTTCGAGTATATTGTATCTGTACCGTGTTATATATATATACATTGCCGTTCCAAGGTCTGGTAAAGCAAGAGACAGCACACAATTGTAGAAAACTTTACAAAGTGTATTGGTAATGCCAATACCAGAATCCCTTGCTGCAGTGGAAGTGCTGTGTGCTGGGTGATAATGGTGAAAGACATGGTTGCAGACCTGTCTAAGACATGCAAATGAGTATACAGTAATATTTTCATTTGCTTTATGCTTTACTGTGGAGGGTTTTTGTCACTTTTTTTACCCACCATAACCTTAATAATTGTGGTGAATACCTAGGCTAGTCTCAAACCTGCATAGCCAGCAACCAACCTCACACTGATGATAACCATCAAGGTTGAAACATGTCTGTGAGTGGGTTTACTGGCTGTGCATCTCATCCCAGCCTCTTTCTAAAAGCTGTGTTTAAAACAGTATGCATTGGCTTGAGGATTGGCTTGTGTAATACGAGCTTGAGACAAAAGGTGGCACTGTGTGCTCATTTGCATGTCATTTCCCAGAATCCCTTGCTGCAGTGAAAACGCTGTGTGCTGGGCGATAATGGGGAAAGATAGGGTTGCAGACCTGTCTAAGACATGCAAATGAGCATACAGTAATATTTACAGTTGCTTTATGCTTTACTCTGGAAGGTATAAATCACTTTTTGTACCCACCATAACCTTAATAATATCTATATCTATATCTATATCTATATATATATATATATATATATATATATATATATGAGATAACAGTAATAAAGACAGCGCCCTTCACACACTACACCCAAATTGCTGCAGCCCTGATCAAATGTGGCAAGATGTTACACCTAGCACAGATGCCTAATTTATAAGTAAAGCATGCCAATATGTTTGTTGTATGAAACAAATAATTACAATTGTAATATATGAATTGCCTAAAAAAATAATAAAAATATATAAAAAACAAAAAAGTGTGCATACAAATGAAAAATGAAAATGAAAATTGAAATAAAAAATGAAAAAAATGAAAAATGAAAAATGAATTAATCACATAAATGTGACATATGGACTAAAAAATATATAAAAATGTATATAACATAAAAAAATATGAAAAAATGATAGAATATATATAAAAAATGCTAGATGTTGGGGAACACTATATAAAAATGATGATACTTAAGTCCATATGAGTCCATGGAAATGATAATATAAAAGTCCAGGCTGCTTCTTCTTGGGCTCACCAACCTCCCAACGTACCTATTAGAAAAAAAGAAGAGAATAAGCGCCCGATCCTTGTATAAAATCAGATATAAAAAGTTTTAATAAATCGTGGACAGACAAATGCACACTCACACTTTGTCAATAAAAATAAGGCATGTTATGGGACCAGCCCATGCACCAGATTGAAGACTCCATGGTCACCTCCGCACGATTCAAGGTCACGTGGCATTGAAACTACGGTGGTCGAACAGTCCAGACGCCAGTGTGATGACGTGAGGACGTGAGTGAAGATCTTCCGGGTCCCTGATTCCAGTGAGAGAGTAATGGCGGCCGCACGGTACTGACAAGCTTCGTTTCAAATTAAGTACATCCATCTCGGTGACTGCGGCAAATACAAACGTTTATCTGGAGCCATTTCGGACGCAATCGTGCGGAGGTGACCATGGAGTCTTCAATCTGGTGCATGGGTTGGTCCCATAACATGCCTTATTTTTATTGACAAAGTGTGAGTGTGCATTTGTCTGTCCATGATTTATTAAAACTTTATATATCTGATTTTATACAAGGATCGGGCGCTTTTTCTCTTCTTTTTTTCTAATATATATATATATAATATATATATATATATATATATATATATATATATATATATATATATCATTACCATTCTCTCGTCCAGTAAAGAAAGACTGCACTCGGTTCAGAAATAATGAAAATCTGTATTGGGCATCTTAATAGAAAAGATAAATCACCCAATCCGACGTTTCGGTCCTGGAATAGGACCTTTCTCAAGGGGGTGCAATGACAAATTGACAGACAAGCATATATATACCCTCACCACATGTGACAAACACACCTGACTCACATTACCTACAAGCAAAATCTCTGCAAAAATCACCTGGCAGGTGTGTGTAATGAGCCGTCGCCATCTTGGAGGGGGTGTCTGTGAAGGTAATGACCTCACTGATCTGCCTTCATTCACTGCTACTATGTATCTACCCTATAGTTAGGTCAGTCTTGCAGCCTGTCTGCCTGCCAGAACGACCACTAGATGGTGTACCTGCCCATTCCCAAGCTAAAGTCAATGGGGCATGCAGAAAGAGTGAAGGACAGCCACAGGCTGTCTATACAGGCAGCAACAAAGCACCAATCAAACCAAAAAATGGAGATAATGATATAGCAAACTATGGGGAGAAAAAAGGAAGCAATGCTTCCCATAAATAACAACTGGTAATGTAGCCAAAATACCGGGTCCCGCTGGTAAGCGTACAAAGGTCCGGACAAACGCCACCGCAGAGATGTTGCCACTGCATGAACTTCCTGCAAGTGCCGTCTCAGCCTAACAGCATACGCGCAGAGTGACCTGTCGTGACCTCTACATGTTTCGCACTACGTGCTTCGTCACAGGCTATAAGATACCACCACATATGCTCTGACACTGAAGACAGGAACAGGCATCTCACAACCCTGACCGAATCGTTCAGACAGAAGGGATACAAACCAAAGACCATTGCCAAAACTATTACATCTGCATTACCACCTACTACAATACAGACAGAAAGAACCTACCACACGCATACTAGTGACCACATACAACCCTACCCTAGAGGATATACGAAAAATAATCAAAGATCTGCAACCCATGCTGGCAGAGGATGCGACATTAAAAGAAATCTTTCCCAAAACTCCCATTCTTGCGTTCTGGCAACCTCCAAACCTCAAACAGAAATTAGTCAGCAGAAAACTTCACAACGAACTTAAAGACACTGATAATGGCACAAAACCATGCAACAACAAACGCTGCAAACTCTGCAAACATATTTGCCAAGATCCCACAGCCAGTCACAACCATGGAACACTCAATGTTAAAGGATCAAACAGCTGCACATCCAGGAATATAGTGTATATGATTCAGTGTAACAAATGTGACCAAGGTTGCTACATTGGGGAAACCAGCCCAAAACTACAAGGAAGAATGAATATGCACAGACACTCCATACTACACCACGAAGAAGGAAGATACTGCTCACCAGTGGGACATCACTTCTCACAACCAGATCATTCCATAAATGATTTAAAAATCTAAATCCTCAATGGAATGTTTAAACGCACCCAAGAACGGAAAACATTTGAACTCAGAATGATAAGACTCTTTGACACCAAAACCAAAGGAATTAATGCGGACATGGGTTTTCTCACACCCTATCAAAATTGTTTGTAATTATCCTGCTTGCCTCAATTCTTATCCACACTTTCTCTCTCCCCCCCCCCCCCAGCATCCCTCCCCCTCCCCACCTTTCCTTGTCACCTTCCCTTGGCTTCAAACACTTTTTACACCCTACCTTATCTACAGTACATATCTGGTTTTTTTTCTCTCTACACTCTACACTGTTTTAGCCATAGATTCCTGTGTATATCAGTATTGCTGACCTGAAGAAGAGAGGAGAACTCTCGAAAGCTTGTCCTATGACATAAATTGTTAGTCCAATAAAAAAGGTATCACCTAATACTGAAGAACTCATTTATTCTGCACCACACACACACACACACACACACACACACACACGTTATGTTGGGTAAAAAAAAAGTGACAAAAACCCTCCACAGTAAAGCATATAGTAAATGAAAATATTCCTGTATGCTCATTTGCATGTCTTAGACAGGTCTGCAACCCTGCCTTTCACCATTATCAATCAGCACACAGTGCTTCCACTGCAACAAAGGATTTTGGGAAATGACATGCAAATGAGCAAAGTTTTGCTTCAAAACCATTCAACATGGTTCCCCTATAGGCTTAAGCTTGCTGCATGGTCACAGCTTTGAGCACAACCAGGGTTAAGATGCATAGCCAGTAAACCCACCAACAGACAGCCATTTCGACATTAATGGGTCTCATCAGTGTGGGGTTGGTTACACTGGCTATGCAAAAACGAAGCTTAGGATAGGTTTCACCATACTTAACCAAGTTACAGTGGGTAAAAAAAGTGACAAAAACCCTCCACAGTAAAGCATATAGCAAATGGAAATATTACTGTACTGGTATGCTTATTTGCATGTCTTAAGCTGTTCTTATAGTGCCGGCTACGGCTACGGATGACGTCTCCCATCTCCCGTCTCCGTAGCCCTTGCGAAAGTTGTAATTTGAGTTCGGGAGACGTCTCTTGCTACACTGGGAGTGACAGAAAGCAGAGGGGTGGGGACAAGAGCAAGGGGGAAGACTGAAACGGAGAGGAGTTGTAATTTCTGTTTCTATGCTGAATTTACTTTACTTTTACATTAAATTACGGGAGAATTTACTATTTTAAAGTTGTTCATATAGTGTGTTTCACTTGACAGACACACAAACACACACACACACACACACACAGACACACACACAATCAGAGCCACCAACAGAACTCATGGGGCTCAGGACAAATGAAAGGAACAGGAACACCCCCCCCCCCCAACCCATAGCGCAACTTCCACGGAAAAAAAAATGTAGTGCGCAACTTTTACTTAACCCTCCAATACATATAAAAATACACTCCCAACTCTCCAATACATGGAAAAATATACCCCAAACGCCACCAAATACATATACAAATATACCCAAACCCCCCCAATAAATATACAAATATACCCCAACCCTCCCAATACATCTAAAAAATGCCACCCCCCAACACATATATAAAATACACCCCCAATAAATATAAAAATCAGGCTTACCTTGGGGATGATCTCAGGCCTGTGGCAACAGGGTGGGGGGGGGGGGGCGGAGGGGTGGTGTGCCGGTGGCTGCAGGGGGTGGTGTGCCGGTGGCTGCAGGGGAGGCGGTGCTACAGTGGGCTGTGGCTGTGGGGGCTGGCGGTGCTGCGGGGGGGGGTGGAGCTGGCGATGCTGCAGGGGCCGTTGGGGGTGGCTGCGTTGCTGTGGGGGCGGGGGCCCGGCAGCTAGCAGTGTTGCGGGGGAGGGGCGGTGGCTGGCAGTGGCGGGGGCCTGGCGGGTGGTGCTGCTGCGGGGAGGGAGGGCGTGGCTGGCGGTGGGGGTCAGGTTGCTGGCGGTGGCCTGACTGCAGGGGGGCCCGCCGGCAGGTCACAAGCAGTTGCCACCAGCCCTGCCCCGCTGTAGGCACCCGTCTGTCCCAAGGTGGCTGCTGATGCGTGCGCCGGGCCTCCCTTTCATGCCGGCACGCTGCAAGCTTAGCCCAGATGACTTCCGGCGCTGCCGTCAGAGAGGACAGGCACCCAGTGCAGTGGTTTTTTTTTTTGGTTTTTTTTACATGAACTAGCCCAGCCGACCGAGCCCCCTGACCCACAGGGCTGGGACGCCAACACCGGCAGCCCCCCCCCCCCTGTTGGCGGCCCTGCACACAATCACACACAATCACACACACACTCACACATCCCCCTCTCCCTGCATAAGAAGCTATCTGATTAGTTACAGCTTGTCACATGGTGAGACCGTCACTGTTAAAATCAAATTCTACTGACTTCAGAGATTCAGGTCGCTCCGTCCCTCCGTCGCCCCTACTATAAGCGCATGCGACGGATTCAATGCATTTCTTTTGACGCGACGTCGCATCGTCGGCACTATAAGCGCAGCGTTACAGGCACATTACACGATACTCATAGTGCATTAAATGATATCTTTAGTAACCAAAATAAGAAGGTAAGTATTGTGCGTACATAAAACAAAATTTAAACAAGCATTTCAGGGTTATTGTTACCCAAACACCAACGGACGCCTGTGATGGTCTCGTGGCTCTCTCCTTCTCACTCCAACAGCCTCGGTGTAGGGTCTGGAAAATCTCCACTCCAAACGCTGGTGTTTTGGCCTCTCGCCTTAGGGAAAGGCTAGTGCAGCTTCAGCAGTCCAGAAAAAGACCTCCGCTTGTATGCGTTGTGCCCGTCACTGCATAAGTCTCGTGTGTAACGGAGCAGCGGAGTACACGCGGTTTTGCGTCCTGGTCGAGCGCTTCCGGGTCTGTGACGTCACAAGATCGCGAGACTTCGTCGCAAGTCTGCAAGACACCGGATCAGTTCTCTGGGAGTGCTGGGATATCGAGGGTTCGCAAATGTTCTCAATCCAACGCGTTTCGAAACCACAAAGGGTCTCTTCATCAGGGAATAAAGACTTATGAGTCTATTGGCATTTTATATACCCCTCCAGCGTCACTGATTAGTCCCTCAATTAGGGTTTGAACCAATCGCAACGCAACGGGGAGGAGTCAGAAAGCTCCATAGCAACAGAGAATGCATCCTAACAAAAAAAAAACTAAAATCAACTTTATTTAAACATATAATAACAAACAATTTCTAAAAAGGTGACTCTAAAATAAAGAAAAAAGAATTAGTACACAATAATATTTGTAGATGTATTGGAACATATAAAGTGATTCAAAGAAACACCAAAAAATATATTTGAAAAGGAAGCACGAGCTAAAAAATCAATGGATACCTTAAAACCATAAATTAGAATTAATAGAATATTAAAAAATTTCTTTAAAAACTTAATATAAAATGTACCAGCTCAGAATATAAATGTTATTTCTAAATACATGACCTAGCTATATCACCAGTGTGAGGTGGTCAGTAAAGGGACCATATATCTATATCCTCATTGAGACCTCCCGGATATAATGTGCCCAATTTATATTGCGATCTTGTGACGTCACAGACCCGGAAGCGCTCGACCAGGACGCAAAACCGCGTGTACTCCGCTGCTCCGTTACACACGAGACTTATGCAGTGACGGGCACAACGCATACAAGCGGAGGTCTTTTTCTGGACTGCTGAAGCTGCACTAGCCTTTCCCTAAGGCGAGAGGCCAAAACACCAGCGTTTGGAGTGGAGATTTTCCAGACCCTACACCGAGGCTGTTGGAGTGAGAAGGAGAGAGCCACGAGACCATCACAGGCGTCCGTTGGTGTTTGGGTAACAATAACCCTGAAATGCTTGTTTAAATTTTGTTTTATGTACGCACAATACTTACCTTCTTATTTTGGTTACTAAAGATATCATTTAATGCACTATGAGCGTTGTGCGCTGTGTTTCTTGTTTTTTTGTGTGCATTTAGGGGGGACCAGAGCCATCCCTGGTGTCACAGCTGCAGACGCTCCATAAATTTCATACTATACACAAGGTCACCTATTTAATTGTATCACATTTATCACGTTATATATTGTTGTTGCGCACTTTTCTTTTGTTCACCTTTTTCACTACATTACACGATACACTGGAACTGTTCCCACAAACTCCTTATCTATCACATATTGTTGTTCAGTATTTCTGGGAACCGTTCTTGTCTCGTGCTGTCACTGCCCCCTGCAGGGGAAATATTAAGCACATGTTATTGTCACACTCCTGTGAGCTCCTTTGTCACTGTGTCTCTCACAAAAACACAGTGACATTTCCTAATATTGAACATTTCTGCCCAGCACTTACATTGTTCTGGGAATATGAGCTGAATCATTTATTTAAATAAATATATAATGTATTTTAATAACGTACTTTACAGAATTGGATCTTAGTCCAATTCATCTCAAGGAACCTGAACTCTCGCCCAGCACTGGGAAGCAGTTTCACAGCACATTTAATACATGCTTTTTCTATACAGTAGGTTTGTGCATGGTTTTGCCGCCTGGAATCTCTCACACATCCCAATGTGTTTTGCAGGCAGTTGTTGCCCTCTAGTGGTCAGAAGGATTCCTCACTGAGGGTGAATGTTTCTGTATGGAAGGTCTGGGAGATATTGTCACTGTGTCCCACACAGTAATACATGGCGGTGTCTGCAGTAACAAGATCCTTCAATTCCATAAATGTTACGCTATCTGCGTTGCTTCTTGTAATTCCAAACGTCCCTCAACTGATGGCAAATAAACCGTTTTACTGGCATCACACCAAATTACTCCCATCCACTCCAGACCTTTCCCAGGTGCCTGTCGGACCCAGTTCATCCCATACTGACTGAAATCAAACCCAGCGCCTCGACAAGTCAGCTTGATGGAATCATTGGGCTTCTTTAGCATTTGTGGATCTGCCTGAGTTAGTGCGGGATCAGAATGGGCACCTGGAAAATATGAATAAGATTAAAGGTATAACTCTGCTTTATCCTTCATAATGTATCTCAGTCATTATATTGTCATGTAGGGACCAGAAGTACTTACATGATGCAAAAATGGTGAGAAAAAAACATATTAATGTAAAGTCCATAGTGGTGGAAATATCATGCAGGAGATAAAGTCTCAGGTGCAGGACACAGGGGGCTGGGGGAGTATTTATGGGAACAGGAGGCGTTAGATTTGAATTCTCTCCTTTGCATGTGTACTTGTCAGGTTGCATTAAATAAATCCCACTCGTTGTTATCTTGTCAGTAATATGATGAGGTAACATGTTATGAGGACATCTCAGAATGCAGGACCGTTTAACCCCTTAGTTCTAAGAGAGGATCCTCTAATTCTACAGGGAAATGTAATTTTATGCAACAAAATATATATATTTGTAGCTTACAGGAAAAGAGAAAACAGAGATCAGGATATGACGTCATCAAGAGAAACATTATTGTGATTTTCCTATAAAGTAATATGCTGGGCTTATAAAGTAATATGCTGGATTTATAAAGTAATATGCTGGGCTTATAAAGTAATATGCTGGGCTTATAAAGTAATATGCTGGGCTTATAAAGTAATATGCTGGGCTTATAAAGTAATATGCTGGGCTTATAAAGTAATATGCTGGGCTTATAAAGTAATATGCTGGGCTTTTTTTATAGATATTTTTTGCAGTTTTCAGAACCAGTAACATTTGCTTACTAGTGGACGTATAGTTATGTTCCTATGTATCGCCACTTTTCCTTTTTGTCAAATCTTTTTCATGTTTTTCTGACTTATTATCAAATAATATCTTCCATCCTTTCCTTATACTATAAAGATTTTAGGGAGTGAAAGGCTGAATCACCCTGTGAATAATTATTCTCTCCTCTATTCATATTTTAAGAAAGACGCTGGAACACTATAATATATTATAGGCTAAAGCAGTCAATTTCCAGGCATTATTGAAATTCCTGCCCTCTGATTGGTTAAAATTCCGGGCATTATCCAATCAGTAATGCCCGGAATTTTAGCTGCTTGCAAAGTGTTGATTTCAATGTGATTATTTCCAGCCAATCAGCTTTCAGAACAGCTGAGAGAGGGCAGGGGATTGGTCTAAAAGTAGGAACAGCTCTGAGACAGGGCAGGGGATTGGTTAAGAAGTATCAGCCACGGCTTGACTCCTCCCCCTTGCTCTATGAACTGAGCAGATTCAGTTGAATTGGTGGGGTGGGGGAGAGAGAGAGTCTGCAAAGCAAGTGAGTGTCTGTCTGCACTTTGTTTCTGGTGTGTGTGTGTGTGTGTGTGTGTGTGTGTGTGTGTGTGTGTGTGTGTGTGTGTGTGTGTGTGTGTGTGTGTGTGTGTGTGTGTGTGTGTGTGTGTCAGTCAATCATCATCATCATCATCAGCAGCAGCAGCAGCAGCAGCAGCAGCAGTGTTTATGAGTGTAACGGTTTTTGTGAACCGGCCTGACCCACCCAATCTCACATTGGCCCCTGTGGTCTAACCGGCCCCCATTACAGTGTGGTAGTGTCTGGTGGTGCACCTGTTGGCAACAGGACTCCTGAGTCTCCCGCATGATGGTGTATGGGGAGGACCCGTCCAGACAGGCAGCTGAGGTAGTGTGCTGAGTCTCACCTAGTTCCAGTGCAGCGCCTCCACCTCATCAGGGTCCCTGTGTCCGCAAGGGGATGATCCTGTTGAGGAACTCCTCCGTGGTGCTCCTCTCTGTACATTCACTCCACACATGTACACGAGAGGGTTTGTGAATGAGAACATCTTTAATGGGTGATGTGGGCTAGCTGCCCCTCGCAGTATATTCTTAGCCACTCATTCTGCAGTCAGTGCCTCCCTTTAAAAGGTGTATCTCTCCTTAGATAGGGATTCCCTATCCCCGCAGGGATCACTGCCCTGTGCCAGGTCCCTGGACACAGTCTCCTCTATGGTTACTAACACATAACTTTCAGTCTCTTAGGCTAGTACTTGAACTTGGGCTCCTGCCAGAACTCCTCCTCTTGGCAGAGCTGAACGTAGATCTGTGCAGAACTAACTTTAGGCTCAGTGCTGTGCCTTATGTATACTCTGGAAGCTGACACACCTCTGACATCACTAACCATGGAGTCAGAGCATGTGACTACTCCCATCCATACACAGGGCACCCCACCAGGGTGTGAGGGCAAACCTCCATAATTACTGCTGGCATGCCCACAACTTACCAGGCCTTACTGTCAGCAGGAGAGATGACTGTAGCCATTTTACATGTCCGCTACATGAGTGTAGCAGCGTGTGTGTGTGTGTGTGTGTGTGTGTGTGTGTGTGTGTGTGTGTGTGTGTGTGTGTGTGCTGTGCTGTTGTGTTGTATGTGTGTGTAGCAGCAGTTTGTGTGTGTAGAGGTGCTGTGTTGTGTGTAGGGGTGTTTTGTGTAGAGGTGCTGTGTTGTGAGTAGAGGTGCTGTGTTGTGTGTGTTTATAGAGGTGTTAGGTGCTGTGTTGTGTGTGTGTAGAAGTGCTGTGGTGTGTGTGTGTCAATGTCAGCAGCAGTGTTTATGGGTGTAGCAGCAGTGTGTTTGTGTGTGTGTGCTGTGCTGTGCTGTTGTGTTGTGTTGTGTGTGTCTGTGTAGCAGCAGCAGCAGCACAAGCATCAGCAGCAGCAGCAGCAGCAGCACAAGCAGCAGCAGCAGCAGAGTTTGTGTGTATCAGCAGTTTGTGTGTGTGTATAGAGCTGTTGTGTTGTGTGTTGAGCTGGTGTGTGTGTGTGTGTGTGTGTGTGTGTGTGTGTGTGTGTGTGTGTGTGTGTGTGTGTGTGTGTGTGTGTGTGTGTGTGTGTGTGTGAACACACAGAGGGGGTGGCAGTGTGTGGATATAGATATCTGCAATGTAAGCATATATAGAGGTGGTTTCATGTATTTACCATTTTATTTTAATTAAAAAATCTATATAACTATACAAAAGTGTCTATTATTTATGAAAAAAGCCTACATTTAGCCTATAATAGTAATATTCCCCTCAGAACAGGGCATTATTGGCCAGTAATGCCCTGTTCTTCGGGGATTATTACTTACATATATCACAATATATCACACAGGTTTTCACTAAAAACTTCTCTCCGATTTCTCCATTTCCCCTTTTCCTCTCTCTGACCATCACCTCATCTCATTCTCTCTATCTCGCTTCTCCCCATCTCCACCTCCATCTACCCCCCGATCCTGCAGAAACCTGCGCTCTATTCACTTACCTGAATTTGAGTCCACTTTACGCTCCTCCCTCTCCTCTCTCAGCTCTGCTACAGACCCTGACAACCTGGTCAGGAACTACAACTCTGCCCTATCCTCCTCTCTTGATCTACATGCCCTGCTTTCTCTCTGCCGTTCTCGCCCTTTGAACCCAAGACCCTGGCTAAATTCCCACACGCGCATGCTGCATTCCTCCACTCGTTCCTCTGAACGCCTCTGGAGGAAATCTCATACTCTCGCAGACTTCCTTCACTACAAATTTATGCTATCCTGTTTCAACTCTGCCCTCTCGCAAGCTAAACTGCCTACTTTTCTTCACTAATCAACATGCACAAGTCTAACCCACGCATACTGTTCTCTGTCTTTGACTCCCTACTCAAACCACCCTCAGTTGCCTGTTCTTCTTCCTCCATCTCCACTCAGGACTTTGCAGACTAATTCAAGGAAAAGGTAGAATCCATACGTCAGGCCATTCCTTCTGTATCCTCCTCCCATCATACACCTCTTCCTAATTCTCCTGCATTCCCTGACTTTATCCGCTGTCACGGAGGAGGATGTGTCATTGCTGCTCTCCTCTTCTCCCTCTACCACATGCCCTCTTGACCCCATTCCCTCCCATCTCCTAAAACCTCTTGGTCCTACTATAATCCCTACGCTCACACACATTTTTAACTCCTCCATCTACTCTGGTACCGTTCCCTCTTCCTTCAAACATGCAACAGTTATAACATTACTCAAAAACAGCAAGCTTGACCCTACCTGTCTTTCTAACTATCGACCTGTCTCCCTCCTACCTTTTGTCTCTAAACTCCTTGAACGTCTTGTATTCTCTCGCTTGCTCCATTTTCTCACCACCTACTCTCTCCTAGACCCTCTACAATCCGGCTTCCGCACTGCTCTGTCCACTGAAACAGCCCTCACTAAAATAACTAATGACCTCCATGCTGACAAAGACAGAGGTTATTACACTCTTCTCATATTACTCGACTTCTCTGCAGACTTCTCCTCCACATTCTCCATACACTTGGTATTCAGAACAAAGCTCTATCCTAGATCTCCTCTTGCCTCTCCCATCATACTTGACTCCTCTCTCACATTCTCTTCTCACATTCAGAAAGTTTCTAAAACCTGTCGCTTTTTCCTCTGCAATATAACAAAGATACGCCCTTTCCTCTGTTGCTCGACTGCTAAAACTTTGACTCAGGCCCTCATTCTCTCCTGTCTCGATTACTGTAACCTCCTGCTGTCCGGCCTTACAATCTATCCTTAATGATGCTGCCAGAATCTCTCTACTCTTCCTTAAATCTGTCTCAGCGTCTCCCCTGCTGAAATCCCTCTCCTGGCTTCCTATCAAATCCCGTATCACACACTCAATTCTCCTCCTCAATTTTAAAGCTTTACCCTCTTCTGCCCCTCCTTACATCTCAGCCCTAATTTCTCGCTATACACCATCCCAGCTCTTGCGTTCTGCTTAAGGATGTCTTCTCTCTACCCCTTCTGTATCTAAAGCCCTCTCCCGCCTTAAACCTTTCTCTCTGACTGCCCCACACCTCTGGAATGCCCTTCCCCTCAATATCCGACTAGCACCCTCTCTATCCACCTTTAAGACACACCTTAAAACACACCCGATTAGGGAATAATATGAGTAGCTGATAAATAACACATCACACATTAACCTTTGCTCCATGCAGATGCACTTACCAGAATGCCCTCCTACTGTCTCTAAGGCATGTTCTATAGTGCCGGGCGTGCGCTACGCTGAGCGCACGCGCGGAATTTTACTTGGCTAACGTTAGTCAGCCCTTCTACACAATTTATTTATTTATAAAATATTTTACCAGGAAGTAATACATTGAGAATTACCTCTCGTTTTCAAGTATGTCCTGGGCACAGAGTAAAACAATTAATACATGGTTACAAATACAGTTACATAAATGAATAGGGTATACATTATATGCAAGTCATTGCATGCACAGTTAAAGAAAATATATATTATGAGCGTATGAAACAGTTACAGACAGGTTAAAATGTGAGACAGCCTTAGATTTGAAAGAACTTAAACTGGTGGTGGATGTGAGAGTCTCTGGTGGGTTGTTCCAGTTTTGGGGTGCACGGTAGGAGAAGGAGGAACGTCCGGATACTTTGTTGAGCCTTGGGACCATGAACAGTCTTTTGGAATCTGATCTCAGGTGATAAGTGCTGCAAGTGGTAGGGGTGAGGAGCTTGTTCAGGTAGCTGGGTAGCTTGCCCATGAAGAATTTAAAGGCAAGACAGGAAAGGTGAACTTTGCGCCTAGACTCTAGTATTGACCAATCTAGTTCTTTGAGCATTTCGCAGTGATGTGTGTTGTAGTTGCATTGGAGAACAAAACGACAAATTGAATTGTACAGTAGAGCGTGTCAAGTTTGCTAAGGTGGGTATGAGGTGCCGAGCCATATACTATGTTTCCATAGTCAATAATTGGCATTAACATCTGCTGTGCAATACGCTTTCTGACCAGGAGACTTAGGGAGGATTTGTTCCTGTAAAGTACCCTTAGTTTGGCGTAGGTCTTGGTTGTCAGGGTATCAATGTGCATCCCGAATGTTAAGTGGGAGTCAAACCATAAGCCCAGGTATTTAAAACTAGTGACAGGTGTTAGGGTGGTGTTAGCGTTGGTTCTAATCAGGAGATCAGTCACTGGAAGCTTTACAAATTTAGTCTTGGTCCCAAATACCATTGTTACAGTCTTGTCAGTGTTTAAAAACAGTTTGTTTTGGGAAATCCAGTTTTCGAGTCTGAAAAAGTCAGACTGAAGTATGTGTTGAAGGTCAGAGAGGCTATGGCTGTGTGCATATAGGATTGTGTCATCTGCATATATGTGTATTGAGGCTTCCTGACAAGCTGTGGGAAGATCATTAATGAACACTGAGAAGAGTAGGGGCCCCAGAACAGAGCCTTGCGGGACACCACAGGTGATATCAAGGGGGTTGGAGTTAGAGCCTGAGATGGACACATGTTGGGATCTTCCTGATAGGTAGGACTGAAACCAGTTTAAAGCATGCTTCCCTATTCCAAAGCTCTGGAGTTTGTTAAGCAGGATAGCATGATCAACTGTGTCAAAAGCCTTTGCAAAATCTAGGAATACTGCACCAGTGAGTTGTCCCCGTTCCATTCCACACTGGATTTCATTGCAAACTTTTAGCAGGGTAGTTACGGTGGAGTGTTTGGGACGAAAGCCAGATTGGAATTGGCTAGGGAAATTTGTTTTGGTATAGAAATCGCTTAGTTGGGAGTGGACACATTTTTCCATGACTTTGGATAGAATTGGGAGAAGTGAGATTGGCCTGTAGTTTGAGACAGTGTTTTTGTCCCCACTTTTGAAGATTGGGACAACTCTGGCAGTTTTCCAGGTCTTAGGGATATGGCCTGCCGACAGGATAGAGTTGACTATGGACGCAATTGGTTTGGCAATGGCTGGGGCACCAAGTCGTAGGAACCTAGATTGTAGTAAGTCGAGTCCACATTGGCTGCTTAGTTTTAGTTTGAGGAGCGCTTGTATAATCTCCTCTTCAGCATACTGGGCCAAATTGAAAATTGTGGGCAGTGTTGGGAGGGGGTGGGACTATAGGGGTACTCCCAGGATGAGATTCAGGTTTGTGGTTTGGGCTATGTTTCGCTAATAAGTTAGTGGCACACCCCACAAAGTAATCATTGAATGCATTTGCAATGTCAGTGGGGTTTGTCAGAGTAATATCCCCCTTAGTGATATTACTTGGTTGTTGATGGTTAGGAGGCTGGAATATATTGTTGATAACCTTCCAGAAGTTAGCTGGGTTTGATGTATTTTGGTGGAGATTGTCAGAGTAATATTGTGCTTTTGCATGCCTTGTTTGCCTTGTGCACATATTCCTCATGCATCTGTAGTGATTGAGATCCTTGGTAGTGCCAGTTACTTTGTAGCTTTTCCACAAGGCATCCCTGAACTGGTAGAGTGCTATAAGGTCAGGTGTAACCCATGGAAGGTGGGCCCCCCGTACCCTTATTTTGCGTAGTGGAGCATGGGTATCGCAGAGTTTTAAGAACTCAGATTGGAAATAGTCGAGCGCAGAATCAGGGTCGGGAATTAAATCGATTCTGTGCCATGGGCAGTTGGTAAGGTCATCCAGAAACTGTTGTGGGTTAAAGTTTTTAAATGTTCTAGTGAGGAGAACGTTAGGGCTTGAATGGGGCGGTTTAATTTTCCTTACACAGTACACTATTGCATGGTCACTGAAAATGTCAGGAAGGATGCCAGAGGATTGGATTCTGCTGGGGTTTGAGGAGAGAATCCAGTCTAGCAAGGAATGGTTATGCGATTTCAGGTTTATCCGTGTGGGTTGGGAAATGAGTTGCGATAAGTTAAGTGACTTGAGTTGTATCTAGATTTTGTGGTTTTTAGGGTCAAGCCAATTGAAGTTGAAATCCCCTAGAACTAGCAGCTCACTCTTCTCATTCAGAGAGGAAATGGAGCCAAGAAATTGGGTGATATCAGTCAGGGATTGTAGAGGGGCTTTAGGGGGGCGGTAGATGCCAGCAAGCAAGATGGGCGCGTGCGCACGGCAGGAAGAGGGGAGCCGACAGACAGCGGCGAAGACGGGGAAATTAATCTTTCCGCGCCGCTACCGGTGCTGAATGTATGTATATTGGTGTGTGTGTATATATGTATGTATGTGTATGTATGTATATGTGTGTGCGTGTGTGTGTATGTATTTGCAAGTCTACACAAATTTAATAAATATTTTATTTTTACCAATTTTTTTTTAATAAATAATAAATCACACATACATACACACACACATACACATACATATACACATACACATACATACACACACAAACACACACAAGCACACATAAACACACAAACACTGTACCTTCACAGCTTCTATAGTATAATTACAAAAACCATGCGGCACATGCACGAGCGTTCGCATAGGCACGTACGGCCGCATGCTTTATAGAACGACCCTTACTGTCTCTGTCTCTTACTGTTCTTCCTACAAACAAAATTAGATTGTAAGCTCTTCGGAGCAGGGGCTCCTTTTCCTAAATGTTACTTTTATGTCTGAAGCACTTCTACCCTTTATGTGTTATTTATATCATTTATTATTTATATGATTGTCACGTATATTACTGCTGTGAAGCGCTTTGCACATTAATGGCGCTATATAAATAAAGACATACATACATACATACATACATATGTAGCCAGGTTCCCCCTGCCTGTCAAGCCCCCCTCACCTTGCTGGCGATCGCGGGTGCCGCCGAGCCCAATGGCGGTCCTGTCGGCCGATCGCAAGAGTGGGGGCGGTCAGGATCCTGCTCGGGGGTTGCCGGGGACGCGTGCGGCCGGTTGCCAGGGCCGCGATCGCGTTGTTAGGGCTCCAGGCGCTCCCAAAGCAGGGCGGCGAGGGCGCCGCCATCTTGCGCTAGGTTGCGCATGCGCAGTAAGCCCCCGGCGGCCCGGCAGAGTTGCGCATGCGCAGGAAGGAGCACGCGAACCCTAGCCTACCAGGAAAGGCTCTGGAACGGGACTACAAGTCCCATGAGCCTCGGGAGCGGCCCCATGACGCCAGGGAGCCAATAGGGCTACAGGAGCTCCCTGCTTGGAGAGGATTAGATACATTTCGCGCGCGCAGAGCACGTTAGTCAGGACCAGGACAAGCTAGGTGAGTGCAGGGGTCAGTGACCCACTGCATTAGGCCAGCAGCCCCCTAGGTCCCAGTTAGGTCCTGAGCCACTGTGTAGCTTGTTGTGCTATAGGGACAGGCCCTAGATAGGGACACTGCCCCATTAGCTGTTTGCATAGTCAGGGACACAGCGCTGAAGCCGTGCAGCCCTGCGAGGTGGGTTCTGGGCTCAGAACGCCACCAAAGACACTGAGACTAAGGTGATATTATCCACGCCGGAATTCACCCAACGCGGTGCGGAGGACGACGTCGGATCGGGCGGAATTCCTGTGGTAGTCTGTGGAACCTGGGGTTGGAGCCCCGGGCAGGTATCATTCTTCAAGTGCACCAACACTGTACAGCAACGCAAGAACCACGCCTAAAGGGTGGGGGTGTCACTTGGGGATGCTTACGTGGAGAGTGACAAAGGGCCTTGTATAGTGCGATTGGACACGGTGTGGGGATACACGGTGGTGGGAGCGGGGTGTATGTTATACCTTACCCAAATGCAACGTTGAATGTTATGTATTTTAGAGTATAAGTTATGCGCATATATGCAGTAAAGCCTGTCCTGTTTTACAACTGTGTGTTTACCGTGATTGTTTCCTGTGAGGGCCTCCTCCCACTCCGTTGGGATCCCTCCCAGGTGGAGGCATTGCACCACGAGATTGTTATATGCATGTACCCCAGGCTCCCCGAGCAGAGGCTTAGGCTCCTGAGAGCCACACAGGTATACACAGGAGTAGTAGCGTCTGTATTCACAGGGAATACCTGTTACATTTGGAGGTGCTGCTTAGATTCAGCCCTGGGGTGCCCTACTCAGTAGTTCACGTAGTATCCTATCAGTCAGCATGTCTGCGCTCACGCCCCAAGAAGTGGCTGACTGGGCCGAAAAGCTAGGAGAGCTCCTGTGACACGTAGTCGCCGTAGACGGGGTACCTGCCGATGTATCCATGTTTTCTGTCTGCAGCGCAGTAAGGACATTACCTGGTCTGGCGGGCGCCCGCTTCATCAGCAAGCACTACAACATTGACCAGCAAGAGAACACCCTACTGCTGGCCACCGAACAAGCAATACCCCCTGATAGAGACCCACGAGTAGTGTATCTACCAGAGACTTTACCGCAAGGGTGCCCTCTAATTTACCCTGGAACCGTTTCCAGTCACGCAACTTCCCTTACCAGACATGCGGGTTGGGAAGACAAAGATATGGCCGCCAGTACACCAATCAGATCAGACATATCCCTACCCCGAGTGACTTTCTCGTCTGATGTTAGGCAAGGGGCCACCAGCTGGGCCGGTAGCCCGCCAACATCACCAGTCCCTAACCAGTTAGTGAACAGCTTCACCCCAACCCTTAACAGTCAGGGAGCGGGGATCGCAAGTTCCTCAGACAGTGGCGGCTCCATGCTAGGAGTGACATTCCCGCAGCTTGTGGAAGCGAAAACTACGTCTGCCCAAGCCCAAAATTACAGGAAGTTGAAGGCGTTTTCAGGAATGGTTCCTGTTCCCGCAGGCGAGGAAAGCATGGAGTCTTTGAAAGAACACGCCCTCAAGGTGATCGATGAATGGCCCTGCTCTGAAACGGTCAGACGTCAGAGAATCCTGGAAAGCCTCCGACCCCCAGCAGCCACCATGGTCAGTGCACAGCGCGACCAAGACCCTGATCTCTCTGCTCATCAGATGGTAGACTTGTTGGTCCAGATCTATGGCAAAGATGAAGAGGAGAGTGAGCTGTGGTTCAAATATTACGGTCTCAGACAGAAGGAGAAGGAAGTCCTGTCAGATTTCCTTCAATGAATCCAGCTAGTCCTGTGGAAATTGCGAACTTGTGGCCTCATCCTAGCCTCAGAGATGGACGAATACCGGCGCAAGCAGTTCCTCCGAGGGGCCATTCCCACACATCACATAGTGATCATGATCAGGTGCTCACTAATGGAGGGGCCTCCCCCTACCTTCATGGACATTTTGGGGATTGTCAAAGGGCATGAAGCCTATACCAAGCTGCATACAGGCACCAAGGTCAAAGATCCCCCTGCGAGTGACATCCTGGGAGCCTCCGCTCGCCGGATCAAGAAACCTGTCAAAGAGGAAGAGGAGCCACCCAAGTCGCCCTCGACAAAAGGCCGGACTTCGGGGAGATCCTCCCCCACTTACCCAAGACGACTAGATCCTAAAGATGTCGACTGCTATGGTTGTGGACAGAAAGGCCATTTCTCCAGAGAGTGCCCGGATGGAGGCCCCCAAGAAAAGAAAAAGCCCAGTATAGGAAGCTCGGCTAGGTCCATGATCTGTCGAATACAGACCACAGAAGCCAAGACATCCGAGGCCGCCCCTGCGCCTCCCGAAGCTCCTACTGACCTAAGCCCAGACGATGGAATTCCGGCCGGGGATGGTTACTGTCAGGTAGGCCCCTCTGCCATCGTGCGTGTGGTAGTAGAAGGAGTCTATGCCTCTGCGTTACTGGACACCGGGTCCCAAGTGACCATAATCTACCGACAATTTTACGACCAACGCCTTAAGCACTGTCCCCTGCGGTCGGCGGAACATATGAAGGTGAGGGGGTTGAGCAATGAAGATTACCCCATCGATGGGATTGTGAGAGTTCAACTGGAGATACTTCAATTGAATACCGGCAAGAAACACCCCATGCATGTGGAGGCAATGGTATGATCGAAGCCTCAAGGACAGTGCCAGTACCCGGTTATCTTGGGAACAAATACGGATATTGTGCAAGCCGTAATCAGAGCCTACCTGAAAGAGACCAATGAGTTGCCACTGGCCAATCCACTCCTTGACCCTGTACTGAGAGAGGAGTGCAACCGAGTATATGCCTTAGAGCGTCACGGGGACCTCTACAATCGTCAATGCGGACTGACGACCATTTTACCAGGGGGAGTGCAACGCATGGCCATCTGGTGCTGTTATCCCGATCGAGATGAGACCGATCATCTGTTCTCTCTGGAGAGTACCCCTGAGGACGAGACCCAGAGAGGGTATAGGGTAATACCCGAAGTAAGAGAGTGGACGACCATAATTCCTCTACGAACCTACGTGTATGTTCAAAATATCTCTCCATTCCCGGTGGACATTGATGTAGGACAAAGTTTGGGCAGCATATACCCCATCAGCCCGGTATAAACAGTGCCCCAGTTGAACGCCGCTGCAGTGGGTGAGCAGTTAGTCGATCTGGATTTCAACTTCAGAGACTCGACGCTGCCAACTGAGTGGAAGGATCGACTGACGGCCAAGCTGAACGAAAGAAGGGCGGTATTTTCCACAAGCGAGATGGATGTGGGCCGCAGTCGCAGCGCCCAACACACGATTAGGTTGAGTGACGCCACTCCGTTCCGTGAACGCTCTTGTCGCATCGCCCCCAGGGATGTGGACGATGTAAGGAATGTCCTGAAGGAAATGGAGACCGCTGGGATATTGACGGAGTCTCGGAGTCCTTATGCATCACCCATTGTGGTGGTAAGGAAGAAGAATGGATCTGTAAGATTGTGCATCGATTATCGAACTCTGAATAAGCGTACGGTACCCGGTCAATACAACCTTCCTCGCATTGAAGAAATCCTGAATGCTTTAACCGGGAGCCAATGGTTTAGCGTGATCGACTTACGATCTGGGTACTACCAGGTACCTATGAGTGAAGAGGACCAGGAAATGACAGCCTTCATCTGCCCCCTGGGCTTCTACCAATTTACGCGTAGGCCCCAGGGTATATGTGGAGCTCCTGCTACCTTCCAGCGACTGATGGAGAAAACAATCGGGGACATGAACCCTCGGGAATGTCTTGTCTATCTGGACGTCATCATTGTCTTCGGCAAGACCCTGGAAGAGCACGAAGAGAGGCTGCTGAAGGTGATAGACCGTCTTGGAAAAGAAGGATTGAAGTTATCCCTCGACAAGTGTCGGTTTTGTCACACCTCAGTGACCTACATGGGACACATCGTGTCGGCTCAAGGAATTGCTACCGATCCAGCCAAAGTAGAAGCGGTAGTGAACTGGCCGCGTCCCGAAAATGTCACCGAACTGCGATCATTCCTGGGTTTCTGTGGGTATTACCGTCGCTTCGTGGAAGGGTACTCTAGTCGAGCTAAACCCCTGATACTGGAAGGAAGGCCACATCGGTCCGTCAACCGTTTGGCGATAAGTGGACGTCTGAGTGTGAGCGGGCCTTCCTGAACTTGAAGAAAAGCCTGACTGAAGCACCAGTGCTTGCGTATGCCGATCCAGAACAACCATACGTTCTGCATGTGGATGCCAGTCTCAAAGGACTGGGCGCTGTCTTACATCAGAAGCACCCCGAGGGTCTTCGGCCTGTAGCCTACATCAGCCGCAGTCTGACACCCAGTGAACAGAAATACCCTGTACACAAGCTAGAGTTCCTGGCTCTCAAATGGGCGATCACAGAGAACATGATTACCTCTATGGTGTTACGTTTGAGGTAAGGACGGATAACAATCCCCTCACGTACATCAATACTTCCGCCAAGTTGGATGCAGCAGGGCACCGATGGCTGGCAACCCTATGTAACTACAGATTCTCTCTGAAGTACAAGCCGGGGCCTTTGAACATTGGATCTGACGCTCTATCCCGATGACTAGGATTAAGTGCTACTCCTGATGATGATGAATGGGAAGAGATCCCCAGGCCTGGGATGCGAGCAATGTGTAGCATAGCGGCCGTCATCAATGATCAAGTGGCCTTCTCCGAACTACGAGTTGCAGATTCGTTAGGATGCCAGTCACAGGCTATTCCCGCCGCCTACTGTGATCCCAAGGGAATGAACATAACCCATGACAAAGTCATAAGATGGAAAGACTTAGTGGACTATCAAATGAGAGATCCAGTAATCAGCATCATTCGGCAAGCTGATCAAAGAAAGAATCCAGCTCTACTGAAGAGTGCTCCCCGAGACTTGATCGCGTTGCTAATGCCCGAGGTGGACAAGTTCGAGATAGACAATTGCTTGCTCTATAGGGTAGTCCAATATCACAACCACCCTGATAGGCGACAACTGGTTCTACCCCAAAACTTGAGATATATGGTGTTGAAGACTCTACATGATGAACATGGGAACCTCGGTGTAGAGAAGACTTTTGGGTTAGTCCGAGACCGTTTCTTCTGGCCCAAGATGCGGGAAGCGGTGGAACAACACTGCCGCTGTTGTTCCCGGTGTGTCCAACGCAAGACTTTGCCTACCAGAGCAGCACCCATGGCCCATCTCAAGAGTTCTGGTCCAATGGACCTGGTGTGTATGGACTTTTTGTGTATTGAACCCGATACCCGAGGAATCTGTAACGTGCTGGTCATCACGGACCATTACACACGGTATGCTCAGGCCTTCCCCACAAAAGACCAGAAGGCCATCACAGTCGCAAAAATACTATGGGAGAAGTTCTTCGTTCACTACGGTCTTCCAAACCGACTTCACTCCGACCAAGGGCGAGATTTTGAGAGCACTCTGATCCGAGAATTACTCAAAATGCTGAACATCGCCAAATCCCGGATGACTCCATACCACCCCGAAGGAGACGCTTTGCCTGAACGATTCAACAGGACCTTGTTAGACATGCTCGGAACCCTGAAGGGTGCGCAGAAAACGGAATGGAGTCGACAAGTAGAAGCTTTGGTACATGCGTACAACTGTACTCGCCATGAGTCCACTGGATACTCCCCATACATTCTCATGTTTTGGCGGGAGGCAAGACTCCCAGTAGATGTGCGTCTTCGAGTATCAACGGATGGGATACACAATGCTACCCATTTCAAGTATGTGCAAAGGCTAAAGGACAGTTTGCAGCAAGCTAAACTGAATGCTGGCAATAAGAGATGATATGACAATAAAGTCAAGTATCGGGAGCTACATCCTGGGGACACTGTGTTGCTTCATAATCTGGGAGTCCCCAGAAAACATAAACTGGTGGACCGATGGAGAGACGGCGTATATGAGGTAGAGTCACAGATGCCCGGCCTCCCGGTCTATTGCATCAAAGACACTGACGGCCGGGTAAAGGTTTGGCATCGTAATCACCTTTCCCCATCCCCCACGTGGGAGACGAAGAAGCAGAAATACTGGCCACACCGCTCAACGGTGAGTCCGACTTATCAGAGATGGGTCAAGAGACAGTAAATAACGAAACCCACTCTGAAACTCCTGAAGACCCTATGGAAGGACCCTCTCAAAGGGACTAATCCACAGAGGGGGCATCACCCGGAGGAGCTACGAGTAAAGGGCCCGTAGGCCAACGCCTACTAAGGTGGCACCAACAGGCCAGCCTTTGAATCCACAGAGCCTGTGCTTTGTGCCGAACAGAGACTGTTCAGAGACATTTCTCCCCTCAAGGGAAGAGGCTGAGCCTCAGGACTGTACTTATTACTCCCCAGAGGGAGTTGCTGAAGAACAGCTCCGTAGGAGTCAAAGAGTCAGGTACCCTCCAAATCGGGTAACCTATGATCAAATTGGGGCACCCCATTATGAGGCTCAGCAGTGGTCTCGGAGCAAAATCCAATCTGTGATTGTGATGCTCACAGAATTGTGCAACATCGTATAAAGTCAATGCGAATGTGCTAAGTTATATTTTGAACTGCATTTTTATTATATAATTTCTGTACATGGGTGAGTTGTGTCCAAAGCGAGGATGTTGGGGTTTTTACCAGGGGGAGGATGTAGCCAGGTTCCCCCTGCCTGTCAAGCCCCCCTCACCTTGCTAGCGATCGTGGGTACCGCCGAGCCCAATGGCGGTCCCGTCGGCCGATCGCAAGAGTGGGGGCGGTCAGAATCCTGCTCGGGGGTTGCCGGGGACGCGTGCGGCCGGTTGCCAGGGCCGCGATCGCGTTGTTAGGGCTCCTGGCGCTCCAGAAGCAGGGCGGCAAGGGCGCCGCCATCTTGCGCTAGGTCACGCATGCGCAGTAAGCCCCCGGCGGCCCGGCAGAGTTGCGCATGCGCAGGAAGGAGCGCGCGAACCCTAGCCTACCAGGGAAGGCTCTTGAACGGGACTACAAGTCCCATGAGCCTCGGGAGTGGCCCCATGATGCCAGGGAGCCAATAGGGCTACAGGAGCTCCCTGCTTGGAGAGGATACATTTCGCGCGCGCGGAGCACGTTAGTCAGGACCAGGACAAGCTAGGGGTAGGAGGTGAGTGCAGGGGTCAGTGACCCACTGCATTAGGCCAGCAGCCCCCTAGGTCCCAGTTAGGTCCTGAGCCACTGTGTAGCTTGTTGTGCTATAGGGACACTGCCCCATTAGCTGTTTGCATAGTCAGGGACACAGCGCTGAAGCCGTGCAGCCCTCCAAGGTGGGTTCTGGGCTCAGAACGCCACCAAAGACACTGAGACTAAGGTGATATTATCCACGCCGGAATTCACCCAACGCGGTGCGGAGGACGACGTCAGATCGGGCGGAATCCCTGTCGTAGTCTGCGGAACCCGGGGTTGGAGCCCCGGGCAGGTATCATTTTTCAAGTGCACCAACACTGTACAGCAACGCAAGAAGCACTTGGGGACACTTACGTGGAGAGTGGCCAAGGGCCTTGTATAGTGCGATTGGACACGGTGTGGGGATACACGGTGGTGGGAGCGGGGTGTATGTTATACCTTACCCAAATGCAACGTTGAATGTTATGTATTGTAGAGTATAAGTTATGCGCCTATATGCAGTAAAGCCTGTCCTGTTTTACAACTGTGTGTTTACCGTGATTGTTTCCTGTGAGGGCCTCCTCCCACTCCGTTGGGATCCCTCCCAGGTGGCGGCGTTGCACCACGAGATTGTTATATGCATGTACCCCAGGCTCCCCGAGCGGAGGCTTAGGCTCCTGAGAGCCACACAGGTATACACAGCAGTAGTAGCATCTGTATTCACAGGGAATACCCGTTACACATACATACACACATCACTCTGCAGCTTCCCTTTTCTGATACATTTGCTGCAGTTTTATACACAGTTTGGGAGACAGATACATCTAATCAGGAATATTTTGCTGCCCTCTAGTGGTGAGTGGGTGTTATTGTTTCTGAATATTTTTGTATGTGAGATCTGTGAGTTATTGTGCAAGTCACTTGTTCCATATGTAGCACAGTGATATGTGGCGGTGTCTCCGGATTCAGCGTCTGATAGGGCCATGTAGCCCTCGTTTTTGGAGGTGTGTCTGGTCAGAGTGAGTCTGCTCCTTAGAGGTGATGATAGTCCTGTGTTTCCGTTATAATAAATGTTTCCAACCCACTCCAGTCCCTTCCCTGGTGCCTGTCTGACCCAAACCACTCCTCCATGTTGGTGCTGTCAGTGATGGAGGCTCCGGACACTTTGCAGGTCAGTCTCATGGATGTTGCGGGTCTCACAATTCCAGGACCGGACTCCTCCAATCTAATCTGGGAAAAGGCGCCTAGGAATAAGAACACAAACTATTAATGGCCTGGATACAAAATACTGATCCAGATAAAGAATAATAACTGGGTGATATTCCTTATGTGTCTCCTAAATTGAGATCATAAGAACGTGAACTAAACCCTAAATTTGTAAAACAAATATTCCCACAAACGGCTTGTCATAAAAGGTGAGGGCAAAAAAAAAAGGGGTTAAAATAGCTGCCTACATAAATACACCACGTGTGTCCTGGGGTAGGGGTGTGGGGTAGGCTTCCAATTTTGCGTGTGTTCTGGGGGTGGGGTGCCATTTTGTGTGTGATGGGGTTGGGCGGCCATTTTGTGTGTGCTGCCAGGGGGAGGGGGATTTTGTGTGTGCTGGGGGGTGTTGTGTTGGATGTGCATTTTGTGTGTTGTGGGTGGGGTTTATTATGTGTATGAGGAGAGGGGAGTATTATGTGTATTGTGGAGGGGGGTATTGTTTATGAGGAGAGGGGTGTAAGGTGTGTATGTGTGCTCCAGTACCAAAAAAGTACTTTTTACTTAACCAGCAAGTCAGCAGAGGAGGAAGCGCGAGGTGCACTGCAGAGGAAGCGCGCGGCGCACTGCAGAGGAGGAAGCATGCGGCGCACTGCAGAGGAAGCGCGCGGTGCACTGCAGAGGAGGAAGCGCGCGGCGCACTGCAGAGGAGGAAGAGCGCGGCGCACTGCAGAGGAGGAAGCGCGCGGTGCACTGCAGAGGAGGAAGCGCGCGGTGCACTGCAGAGGAGGAAGCGCGCGGTGCACTGCAGAGGAGGGCGGTAGAGGAGGGGGGTCGCCCTTACGGTGAGAAGTGTGTGTTCTTACCCAGCTTTCTCAACTTGCCTCTTCATTAATGGGAGGGGAGGTTACTATGTGAATGATGGGAGGGGGGGATGTGTATTGGTGGGAGGGGGGTTATTATGTGAATGATGGGAGGAGGGGTTATGTGAATGATGGGAGGGGGGGTTGTGTATTGGTGGGAGGGGGGGTTGTGTATTGGTGGGAGGGGGGGTTGTGTATTGGTGGGAGGGGGGTTACGTGTATTGGGAGGAGGGGAGAGATGGGGGTGTGGGAGATAGAATGGGGGTCTCGCAAGGCCGCCGATGTTCGTTGTCATTTGATTATATTATCGATTCATTTGCTGTTTCGAAGGCGAGACGAAAAATTTAGGGGCGACAAAAAGGTATGGGCCTAAAGGCGGCAAAATTGTAAATTGTAATTAGATTGTAAGCTTCCCGGAGCAGGGACTCCTCTTCCGAAATGTTACTTTTATATCTGAAGCACTTATTCCCATGATCTGTTATCTGTATTATTTGTTATTTATATGATTGTCACGTGTATCACCCCTGCGAAGTGCTATGTACACTAATGGCGCTATACAAATAAATACATACATACAAATCCGCCACTGCCCCCATAAGTACCATATTCCATTACTGTGTATAATATTAATTTATTTTTATCTTTAGTATATATTAAATTATCTTTCTAGTAAAGTAATATGTGAGTGAGATATACACAGTGTGATAGTAAGTAATATGTGAGTGAGATATACACAGTGTGATGTGTGAGTGAGATATACACAGCGTGATGTGTGAGTGAGATATACACAGTGTGATGTGTGAGTGAGATATACAGTGTGATGTGTGAGTGAGATATACACAGTGTGATGTGTGAGTGAGATATACACAGTGTGATGTGTGAGTGAGATATACACAGTGTGATGTGTGAGTGAGATATACACAGTGTGATGTGTGAGTGAGATATACACAGTGTGATGTGTGAGTGAGATATACACAGCGTGATGTGTGAGTGAGATATACAGTGTGATGTGTGAGTGAGATATACACAGTGTGATAGTAAGTAATGTGTGAGTGAGATATACACAGTGTGATGTGTGAGTGAGATATACACAGCGTGATGTGTGAGTGAGATATACACAGTGTGATGTGTGAGTGAGATATACAGTGTGATGTGTGAGTGAGAAATACACAGTGTGATGTGTGAGTGAGATATACACAGTGTGATGTGTGAGTGAGATATACACAGTGTGATGTGTGAGTGAGATATACACAGCGTGATGTGTGAGTGAGATATACACAGCGTGATGTGTGAGTGAGATATACACAGCGTGATGTGTGAGTGAGATATACACAGCGTGATGTGTGAGTGAGATATACACAGTGTGATGTGTGAGTGAGATATACACAGTGTGATGTGTGAGTGAGATATACACAGTGTGATGTGTGAGTGAGATATACACAGTGTGATGTGTGAGTGAGATATACACAGTGTGATGTGTGAGTGAGATATACACAGTGTGATGTGTGAGTGAGATATACACAGCGTGATGTGTGAGTGAGATATACACAGCGTGATGTGTGAGTGAGATATACACAGCGTGATGTGTGAGTGAGATATACACAGCGTGATGTGTGAGTGAGATATACACAGCGTGATGTGTGAGTGAGATATACACAGCGTGATGTGTGAGTGAGATATACACAGCGTGATGTGTGAGTGAGATATACACAGCGTGATGTGTGAGTGAGATATACACAGCGTGATGTGTGAGTGAGATATACACAGCGTGATGTGTGAGTGAGATATACACAGCGTGATGTGTGAGTGAGATATACACAGCGTGATGTGTGAGTGAGATATACACAGCGTGATGTGTGAGTGAGATATACACAGCGTGATGTGTGAGTGAGCGTGATGTGTGAGTGAGATATACACAGTGTGATGTGTGAGTGAGATATACACAGTGTGATGTGTGAGTGAGATATACACAGTGTGATGTGTGAGTGAGATATACACAGTGTGATGTGTGTGAATGAGATATACACAGTGTGATGTGTGAGTGAGATATACACAGTGTGATGTGTGAGTGAGATATACACAGTGTGATGTGTGAGTGAGATATACACAGTATGATGTGTGAGTGAGATATACACAGTGTGATGTGTGAGTGAGATATACACAGTATGATGTGTGAGTGAGATATACACAGTGTGATGTGTGAGTGAGATATACACAGTGTGTATAATATGTGAGTGAGATATTCACAGTGTGATAGTAAGTAATATGTGAGTGAGATATACACAGTGTGATAGTAAGTAATATGTGAGTGAGATATACACAGTGTGATGTGTGAGTGCGATATACACAGTGTGATGTGTGAGTGAGATATACACAGTGTGATGTGTGAGTGAGATATACATTGTGATGTGTGAGTGAGATATACACAGTGTGATGTGTGAGTGAGATATACACAGCGTGATGTGTGAGTGAGATATACACAGCGTGATGTGTGAGTGAGATATACACAGTGTGATGTGTGAGCGAGATATACACAGTGAGATGTGTGAGCGAGATATACACAGTGTGATGTGTGAGCGAGATATACACAGTGTGATGTGTGAGCGAGATATACACAGTGTGATGTGTGAGTGAGATATACACAGTGTGATGTGTGAGCGAGATATACACAGTGTGATGTGTGAGCGAGATATACACAGTGTGATGTGTGAGCGAGATATACACAGTGTGATGTGTGAGCGAGATATACACAGTGTGATGTGTGAGCGAGATATACACAGTGTGATGTGTGAGTGAGATATACACAGCGTCATGTGTGAGCGAGATATACACAGCGTGATGTGTGAGTAAGATATACACAGCGTGATGTGTGAGTGAGATATACACAGCGTGATGTGTGAGTGAGATATACACAGTGTGATGTGTGAGTGAGATATACACAGCGTGATGTGTGAGTGAGATATACACAGTGTGATGTGTGAGTGAGATATACACAGCGTGATGTGTGAGTGAGATATACACAGTGTGATGTGTGAGTGAGATATACACAGTATGATGTGTGAGTGAGATATACACAGTGTGATGTGTGAGTGAGATATACACAGTGTGTATAATATGTGAGTGAGATATACACAGTGTGATAGTAAGTAATATGTGAGTGAGATATACACAGTGTGATAGTAAGTAATATGTGAGTGAGATATACACAGTGTGATGTGTGAGTGCGATATACACAGTGTGATGTGTGAGTGAGATATACACAGTGTGATGTGTGAGTGAGATATACAGTGTGATGTGTGAGTGCGATATACACAGTGTGATGTGTGAGTGAGATATACACAGTGTGATGTGTGAGTGAGATATACAGTGTGATGTGTGAGTGAGATATACACAGTGTGATGTGTGAGTGAGATATACACAGCATGATGTGTGAGTGAGATATACACAGTGTGATGTGTGAGTGAGATATACACAGTGTGATGTGTGAGTGAGATATACACAGTGTGATGTGTGAGTGAGATATACACAGTGTGATGTGTGAGTGAGATATACACAGTGTGATGTGTGAGCGAGATATACACAGTGTGATGTGTGAGCGAGATATACACAGTGTGATGTGTGAGCGAGATATACACAGTGTGATGTGTGAGCGAGATATACACAGTGTGATGTGTGAGCGAGATATACACAGTGTGATGTGTGAGCGAGATATACACAGTGTGATGTGTGAGTGAGATATACACAGTGTGATGTGTGAGTGAGATATACACAGTGTGATGTGTGAGCGAGATATACACAGTGTGATGTGTGAGCGAGATATACACAGTGTGATGTGTGAGTGAGATATACACAGTGTGATGTGTGAGCGAGATATACACAGTGTGATGTGTGAGTGAGATATACACAGCGGGATGTGTGAGTGAGATATACACAGCGTGATGTGTGAGTGAGATATACACAGTGTGATGTGTGAGTGAGATATACACAGTGTGATGTGTGAGTGAGATATACACAGTGTGATGTGTGAGTGAGATATACACAGTGTGATGTGTGAGTGAGATATACACAGTGTGATGTGTGAGTGAGATATACACAGTGTGATGTGTGAGTGAGATATACACAGTGTGAGATATACACAGTGTGATGTGTGAGTGAGATATACACAGTGTGATGTGTGAGTGAGATATACACAGAGTGAGATATACACAGTGTGAGATATACACAGTGTGATGAGGGAATCTCTGTCCCTGTAACAGCTGCAGTGAGATCCTCCCTCGGGACCCTGAGCTCTGTGGGTTATTTGCACAGCTCTCCGTCCCCTCTGTGTCACTGTGTCGCCTCGCACAGTAATATGTGGCAGTGTCTCCAGACTCAGCGGCTGATAGGGCCATGTAGACCTCGTTTTTGGATGTGTCCCTGGTCAGGGTGAGTCTGCTGCTCAGAGATGTTGATAGATGTGTGCTCCCGCTATAATAAATATTTCCTATCCACTCCAGTCCCTTCCCTGGTGCCTGTCTGACCCAGTTCACTCCCCACATGTTGGTGCTGTCAGTGATGGAAGCTCCGGACACTTTGCAGGTCAGTCTCATGGATGTTGCGGGTTTCACAAGTCCAGGACCGGACTCCTCCAATCTAATCTGGGAAAAGGCGCCTAGGAATAATAACACAAACTATTAATGGGCCGGATACAAAATACTGATCCAGATACAGAATAATAACTGGGAGATATTCCTTACATGGCAGGATCAGTAAGAGGAGGAAATATTCATACAATGAATCCATGTTACTTTCTGTGTAAAGTGACACAAAGTCCCCTCTTTTCAGCTTCTCCTCTGCGGGACTGTGAAATCTCTGTGTCCCAAGAAGAGGTGTCACAGCATTTAAACAGGATGTGGGGTGTTACACTTTGCATATTCAGCTCATTATAGGGCTCAGAGGTATAAGAGCAGAGAGAACCTTCTCATTAAAGAGACACCACACAATGCACTTTATTCCTCTCTCACTGGGTATTAATGCTTCAATGTTGTATGTGCACAGATGGGATAGATACTCCCCCAACATAAGGAATGGGAATTTGTATTTAAAACCCCCACTTCTATGTGTAATAATTGTACCAAATGGGCGGGGGACAAGCACAATCTGGTTAATACAAACTGCTGTTATTCGCCTTACCAGAAACACACTATGGGGCCTATTCACTAAACCGCAATAAATTCAGCGCATTGCCGAGCGACTTTGCATTGTCTTACAGCACTATAAAGAACGTGTGTCAAAACGGTATTCACTAAGAAAAAAAGCAATTTTTTTAAAGTTCGATAAAAAAATGCAAGATCGCACTACTTGTTTTTTTCTAAGTCTTATCACACTGAAAGTGTTTGTTGAAACTGCAGCCTGGAAGAGCTGCACGGAGAGAAATGCATCTCTGTGCACAGCTCTTACAGGTAATATATATAATAGTGTATGGAAGCAGGGGGTCTCCTGAAATGATCCGCATTAATTTCAGCCTCGAGGACCCCCTACTTCCCAAGTTACAGGCCCTGGTATCAGATCAGGAGGCACACTGCTTCTGTACACTATTATTGTTTAAAGCAATGAAGGGGTTAAGGAGCAGTAGCTGGTTTATTAGGGGTAGAGAGCGTGGGTGAAGGGGGTACTTGGCCCAGAGTGGGTGGTTAGGCCTACCACGAAGGTTGCAGGAGGTGTTTATCTCTTCATTGCCATAGTGGTGATAGCTCCTCCCGGTAGGCCTAACCACTCACCCTGGGCCAAGTACCCCTTCACTCACCAACTCTACCCCCAATAAACATTAAAATACCTACCAATAAACACACCCCCAACACAGATATGGATAATAGTGCATTTGCCCATTAAAAATAAAACCAGCCAGCATAAAGTAAATTAAAGTTCTACTTACCCCTGCTAGGATGAAGGCTGTCCTCGTCTTCTTCCCCATTCTCTCCATCCTCCGTGGGTAGCAATTTTACAAAAAAAATAATTATGGCCACTAACCCCTTATGCACCTTAGCGGTTAGTAACCGCTATATTAATTACGAGGTTAACCTCCCTCCCTACTACCCACCCTGGAGGCCTAACCACCCTTTCTGGGCAACTACCCCCACCCTCCACCGCACTACCCATTTATTGGCACAGTGGTAAACAATGCCCCCAATATGGGCATGGATTGCCGCACTGACAATGAATGGGCAATCTAAAAAAAACAGGCACAAAATAAAACAAATTACATTTAACTAAAACAAGAATTTGACAATAAACTAATTGATTGGCACAGTGGTATGAGCATGGTTTGCCATTATGACAATGAATGGGCAAGCTACAAATAAAAAAACAAGCACCAAAAAAAATACATTCCATTTCAATAAGAGAAACAAATTCCAATAAACCATTTGATTGGCACAGTGGTATACCTTGCCCATATAGTATGGGCATGGTTTGCCACTATGGCAGTCAATGAGCAACCTAAAAAAAATAAACACCATAATACAATAGATAACAATTAAATTAAAAAAAGCATTTGGGGAAAAATGAATTGCTAGTCACTGTGCATATATATACCCTTAAAGAGGCATAGATAAGCACATTGGCAGTCAATGGGCAACCTAAAAAAAAACATAAAAATACAATACATAACAATGAAATAAAAATCAACATTTGTCTAATAATGCATTGCTTGTCACTGTGTTTATCTATGCCCCTTTTGGGGTATAGACAAACACATTGGCAGTCAATGTGCATCCAAAAAAAATGCCAGAAGTCCCGGGGGGTCAGTATGTACACTGTATGTATGTATGTACCCTGTATGTCTGTACGATCACCTGTATGAGCTGTGCAGGGAGATGCAGCTCTCTCCACGCTGCAGTTTAAGCAAACACAAATAGTGCAATAAGTCTTGAAAAAAATAAAACAAAATAGTGCGATGTTGCATTTTTTTACCGAACTTTAAAAAATGTGTGATTTTTCTTAGTGAATACCGATTTGTCACATATTTCCTATTGTGCGGTAAGAAAATGCAAACCCGCTCAGCCATGCACTAAACTTACCGAAGTTGAGTTAATAGGCCCCAATACAGTGGCGGATTTGCCATTAGGCCCGGGCCTAGCCATTCAGAATTTGTGGGCAATGATGTAATCCCCTGTGCCTGCAAGCAGCACAGGACGCTGCCCTTTAAGTGTTATGCTAAACAGGACACCTCCCTTTAACAGTTATGGTTTTTGGTGGACATGTGACTGAGATCAGCCAGGGAGAGAGTGAGACATTGAGTCTGGGGGAGGGAGGCCAGCTTGTGATTCCCATGGGTTGAATTGAGTTTTGAAGTGTGAGGCTGCCGGGAGATGTTCTCTGCAAGTGCCTGAGAGATCCATGGAGTGAGGAGACTGGTGGATTTGCTTGCCAGTTCGAAGCACAGTGACCCACCTCAGTGAGCACTGCCCAGCCCAGAGGAAAAAGGAACAGGATTCAACTGCCTACACTGCACTGGAACCAAGGTTATGTTTTCACGTTAGCTATACGGAGCACAGGCCTGCATCTAAATACTGTTTTGATTCCAGAGCTCCAACGAAAGTATGATTTTGCAAATATTCTGTCTGATAGAAAGGGTATGTGGACGCAGTTTCAGTGACTGTAATATATATATAACAACAGAAGTACGGCCTTAGCAATTTTTAGTAGGATGGTAGAAACACTGTTTAGTTATGTGGTGGCCCTGACCATTAGGGGCACATGAGTTTTGTAGCCCTGTGTATGTATCCCTGTTTAGAGTTATTGATATCGAGTTATAAAGTTTGCCATAATTCATTACCAGTTTGTTGTGTCTAATTACTCCTGCCTCCCACACTGTGTACCGCCCACTATAAGAGTTAAACCCCAAGTTATAAGACTCGGACCCCCACCTCAGTGACAGGCTCTATAGTCTGAGGAAAAGTAAAGAGGGTTTACAGTAGATTTCCCTGCTTCTTCCTAACATCACAGTCCTTAGTCTCCCGCCTCCCCCGAGCCTGGATTGGAGGAGACGTCTTGATGGGCGGGGACAACTACATGGAACTGCACAGCGCGGGAACAATGTTACAATTCTGTCTGAACATTCTGAGCAGTTGCTTGTGTGAGGAGAGGGCATTAGGGAGCAGGGGCAAATGCGGGCGTCCACTAAGGTGAGTGAGTGAGTGAGTGAGTGAGTGAGTGAGTGAGTGAGTGAGTGAGTGAGGGGGGTGTCTGTGTCTCTGTTACTGTACCTCTTAATCCGGATGCAGGGCGACCTCTATTTGCTGACTCCACTGACCCAATGCAGCAGCAGTGTAACCTCCTATTTTGTGTGTGGGGGAGGAATCTGTTTGGTGGGTGGATTCCGTTCTGGGGGGGACATAAGCCTAAAAAATACCTAAATTGAGATCATAAGAACGTGAACTAAACCCTAAATATGTAAAACAATATTCCCACAAACGGCTGGTCATAAAAGGTGAGGGCAAAAAAAAGGGGTTAAAACAGCTGCCTACATAAATACACCACGTGTGTCCTGGGGTAGGGGTGTGGGGTAGGCTTCCAATTTTGTGTGTGTTCTGGGGGTGGGGTGCCATTTTGTGTGTGATGGGATAGGGGGCCATTTTGTGTGTGCTGCTGGGTGGGGGGGGGGTGCATTTTGTGTGTGCTGTGGGGCGTTGTGTTGGAAGGGTATTTTGTGTGTTGGGGGTGAAGTTTATTATGTGTATTGAGGAGAGGGGGTATTATGTGTATGAGGAGAGGGGGTATTATGTGTATGAGGAGAGGGGGTATTATGTGTATGAGGAGAGGGGGTATTATGTGTATGAGGAGAGGGGGATATTATGTGTATTGAGGAGAGGGGGATATTATGTGTATTGAGGAGAGGGGGATATTATGTGTATTGAGGAGAGGTGGGTATTGTTTATGAGGAGAGGGGGGTACTATGTGTGTAACAGGTATTCCCCCACCCAATCGCATATAGAGTGTATGTGAGGGGGAACCTATATGTTACCAGATGTGGTGCGTTATACCTGTCAGGCTCACAGGAGGCCTGAGCCTCCGTTAGTGAGAGCCTGGGGTGATTCTCTGGAACGTTTCTTCGGTCAGCGCCTCCACCTATGTGAGATTCTAGGAGTGTAGAATGTTCCCTACACAGGACCCGCATATAGTAACCACATACACAAGAGTATAAGTATAACCATTTACTATATGCAGCATCAACATAACACAATACACATGCATTAATCATATGCTATCAACTCAATAACTGTACCACTCTGTACCAAAGTCTCAAATGTCAGTCACTCCTACGTAGGAGCGTATACCCAGTGCCCACCACCGTGTACCCCCACACCGTGTCCACAGTATAACCCTTGTCCCGTGGTCAGCGCTGCCACTGTGTGAGTACTCTGTTGCTGCACTTTATAACGATACCGGCCCAGTGCGGCGGCAGCTGGGCTTAAAAGGATCCGGCGATCTCCTGCACGACATCCGGGGTTCACCCGCGTGGTGTTCCGTCAGGGGCGATCCCACCCTGAAGATAGTCCAGCTCTTTTAGTGGCGTAGACTTAAGCCCAAGCCTGTTGGTGGGAGCACAGCGTCCGCTATGTCCCTAACTGACAATATCACTAATGGGCAGGGTCCTTAACCTTGGGCCTGTCCCTACAGCACCACAAGCTTTAAGGGGCTCAGGACCTAACTTGGGCCTAGGGGGCTGCTGGCCTAATGCAGTGGGTCACAGACCCCTGCACTCACCTCCTACCCCTAGCTCTTCCTGGTCTCGACTGCTAACGGGGGCTCAGCGAGCGAAATGTATCAATCCCTGTGTGCAGAGAGATACTACAGCACTATTGGCTCCCTGGCATCACGTGGGTCGCAGCTGAGGCTCATGGGACTTGTAGTCCCTTCCAAGAGCCTCCCTGGTAGGTTAGGGTTCACGCACGTATCACTGCGCATGCGCAATGTCTCTGGCTGGCCGCCGCATCTCCGGCTGTGCTGCGCATGCGTCAACTCGAGCAAGATTGCGGCGCCCTGCTCGGGAGCCGCAAGGGACCTCCGGAGCACTGGAGCGCTCCCTGCTCGGCCCCCACCCTCCAGAAGTTCCGGCAGGTCTGTCTAGTGAACCCCAGCAGTGGAGGTAACGAGGGGGGGTCGCGGGGCAGAGGGGGACCTGGCTACATGTGTATGAGGAGAGGGGTGTGTGTGTGTGCTCCAGTACCAAAAAAGTACTCTTTACTTAATCAGCAAGTCAGCGGTGGAGGAAGCGCATGGAGGAGGGCGGTAGAGGACGGGGGGGTCGCCCTTATGGTGAGAAATGTGTGTTCTTACCCAGCTTTCTCACCTTGTCTCTAATGGGAGGGGGGTTATTATGTGAATGATGGGAGGGGAGGGTTGTGTATTGGGAAGAGGGGAGAGATGAGGGTGTGGGACATAGAAAGGGGGTCTCGCAAGGCCGCCGATGGTCGATATTATCGATTCATTTGCTGTTACGAAGGCGAGACGAAAAATTTAGGGGCGACAAGAAGGTATGGGCCTAAGGGCGGCAAAATTGTAAATTGTAATTAGATTGTAAGCTTCCCGGAGCAGGGACTCCTCTTCCGAAATGTTACTTTTATGTCTGACGCACTTATTCCCATGATCTGTTATTTGTATTATTTGTTATTTATATGATTGTCACGTGTATTACTGCTGTGAAGCGCTATGTACATTAATGGCGCTATATAAATAAATACATACATACAAATCCGCCACTGCCCCCATATGTAACATATTCCTTACTGTGTATAATATGAATTAAATTTATGCATTACTATATATTAAAATATCTTTCTGATAAAGTAATATGTGAGTGAGATATACACAGAGTGAGATATACACAGTGTGAGATATACACAGTGTGATGAGGGGAATCTCTGTCCCTGTAACAGCTGCAGTGAGATCCTCCCTCGGGACGCTGAGCTGTGTGTGTTATTTGCACAGCTCTCTGTCCCCTCTGTGTCACTGTGCCGCCTCGCACAGTAATATGTGGCAGTGTCTCCAGACTCAGCGCCTGAAAGGGCCATGTAGACCTCGTTTTTGGATGTGTCTCTGGTCAGGGAGTGTCTGCTGCCCAGAGATGATGATAGACGTGTGCTCCCATCATAATAAATGTTTCCAACCCACTCCAGTCCCTTCCCTGGTGCCTGTCTGACCCAGCCCACCCCATACATGTTGGTGCTGTCAGTGATGGAGGCTCCGGACACTTTGCAGGTCAGTCTCATGGATGTTGTGGGTCTCACAAGTCCAGGACCGGACTCCTCCAATCTAATCTGGGATAAGGCACCTAGGAATAATAACACAAACTATCAATGGCCCAGATACAAAATACTGATCCAGATAAAGAATAATAACTGGGAGATATTCCTTACATGGCAGGATCAGTAAGAGGAGGAAATATTCATACGATGAATCCATATTACTTTCTGTGTAAAGTGACACAAAGTCCCCTCTTTTCAGCTTCTCCTCTGCGGGACGGTGAGATCTCTGTGCCCCAAGAAGAGGTGTCACAGCATTTAAACAGGATGTGGGGTGTTACACTTTGCATATTCACCTCATTATAGGGCTCTGGGTTATAAGATCAGAGAGAACCTTCTCATTAAAGAGACACCACACAATGCACTTTATTCCTCTCTCACTGGGTATCAATGCTTCAGTGCTGTACTGTATGTGCACAGATGGGAATGATACTCCCTGTACAGATGCAGCGGCCGTTATTCGAACATTTCACGCGTTCTATACCTCGGAATACCGATTTCATGGCGCATGATTTCTTCCAACCTTACCGCCTTAAGACGTGTGTGTATCGAGTGCAGAAAATGGCATTTTAGTGTTCTGCTTTTTAAACACCTGCAAATTGACACAGTACTGTACACATTACAATTCATTCATTTCTGCCACGGATACGCGAAGAATTGCAGAGAATCCATGAAATTCAAACAAATCAACCGCGGTAAACACAAGTGTGCTGGTGTGATTGGCGGCGTGAATACCGTGTGGAATATAGCAGAGCACACGAAAACGGCACTGTGATATGTTCGAATAACGGCCTGCTGCATCTGTATGTGCACAGATGGGATGGATACTCCCCCAACATGAGAAATGGGGATTTGTATTTAGAAACCCCACTTCTATGTGGTTTCATTGTACAGAACGGGCGGGGGACGAGCACAGTCTGGTTAATACAAACTGCTGTTACTCGCCTGACCAGAAACACACTATGAAAACATTATGTGTCAGCTTCTTCTTCACTCAGGTATATTGTGAGCAGAGATTTCTCTAAGCACATGACCAACTGAGATATGATGACTTCATAGTATAGATGGACATCTTTGTTGGACTTTAACCTCCCGAACCTCTGCAGAAAGTTGGCACTATTGCCTCCCTCAGAGCTTCTAAGCCACTCGTCCACAGATAACAGAACATGCAGTGAGATTCTATTTTCCTGTGAGGACACAGCGACCCCTAGTGGCCATCATATTATCTGCATGTTACTAATTGCAGGAAGGCAGATCTTTATCCAGCTATTGATATATTTGAAAGCATTTGTTAAATCACTGTTGCAGGATAATTAATTTCTCTCTTAGTGTAACATAACGGTCCAAACAGTGGGATCTCCTGTGAGCACTGATCTTCCTGACAAAGGTTATATTTAATACCAGACTGTGGTCAGGCAGCATGTGAGTGAGAACAGATAGCTCTCAGCTAACTGAGCTTGGAAGGAGTCTGAGGTTTTATAATGTTTAATGCAAACAGCGGTCATTACTGGGTATTTAGCGACCCATGAAGTCTAATGATTTCTGTGAGAGAAAATGTATCTCTCTCCTCCAGTGGTTACATTTAGGACATTACACCTTCTCTAAACCTGCCCGGAGAATCCCAGGAGGGAAATGTACAAGTTCCTCTCATGATCCACAAAACTCTGCGCGGTCTATAATAACAAAAGGGCTGTGTTTCTGTCAGTAAGGCCCGGGCCATAGAGGGGGGGAGCCGTGCTGAACAGCGCTGACGCTGAGGCTCGCCTGCTGAAGCTGTGCGATTCCATGCACATACAGGCGAGCCAGCGGGCGCGATAGGGATGCGGGGGGAGGTGGGGGGAGGCGGGGCAGTGACGTCGCTGGGCCAATCGCCCGCGACGCACTGACATCAACGTCACGGTGCTGACATCACGGCGCCGTGACGTTGACGCAGCTTCGCGCTGATTGGATGTTTTCATCCGACAGCGCGCTGAAAAACAGATTGGCGCTCGGCTGAAAACTCCATCTCGTCAGCACGCCTGCGGACGCTCGCGTGAGCCCCCTCTCAAGGCATCCTCATTGAGGATGCAGGGGCTCAGCGCGGAGCGTCCGCACGCCTCAGCGCGGCCTGTCCGTCTATGGACTCGGCCTAAGAGAAACAGTTCCAAGACAATGAAACCTAGAGACCTGAGACCTCACATGCATATTAAGGGACCTTAGAGGTGGGTATCCGGGCAGTCTTTTTTTAATTTTGGTATTTGTTTATCTCCTGTTTTTAACTGCTCTGTGGGTGCAAGAAAGGTGAGGGAGTTTGTTGAAGACTGCAGACCACTATGGGTTAGCAGTGTTCCATATAGCCTATGGATGCTGTGGTGATGAGTGGAGTGTTGATGGTAGTTGTAGGTAAAGTAGAGTCTTGACAGGGAAAGAAGATAGAGGACTAATGGTGCAGTATGTTAAAACTTTTAATACACAATAAACACAATAAAAATCCCCCTGAATGAACACTCACATTTGTTTATGCCATTCAAGACATAAATTGGTATCTTTGCTGTTGCGGACAGTCTCTCTTTCATCCGACTCTGGATACCGGTGTGGTTTTTTGCTTCCTGGGTTCGCCTCGTGTCCCTCCCAATAACGGTGGCTGGGAATGGCACTCTGCTCGCCGCAGTGCTCTGACGTCACTATTCTCCGGTCACGCCGGCTTCCTCCTCCTCTGTTCACTCTACGCATTTCGCTAGTGTCAGTCTAGCTTCGTCAATACAAATTCTGCATTTATAATTACAGATTTATTTTACATTATAAAGGAAAAAAATTATACTGATTGGACATTTGGTCTACACTTTTCAAATGATATTTACTACTAGAATTGCAATGCTCTGTGTATTATACATCATGCGCGGTTAATATGGGAATCCTTAGGGGACTCTCACATCCCTTAAGAGATGACTTAATTGGGTACCTACTGTAATATATAATAAGCATTATATATTTATAATTAGCATTTATAACTGTCATTTTCCTTCAAAAATACATGAGACCTCACTTATTTATTTTCACGTATATTCGTTATTGTTATAAAACAATACCAACTGCCCTTGGTACAGAATCAACTTGATTCCCGACCCGATTCTGCGCTCGACTATTTCCAATCCGAGTTCTTAAAACTCTGTGATACCCATGCTGCACTACGCAGAATAAGATTATGGGGGACTTACCTTCTGTGGGTTATAACTGACTTTATAGCGCTCTACCAGTTCAGGGATGCCTTGTGGAAAAGCTACAAAAGTAACTGGCGCTACCAATGATCTTGATCACTAAAGATGCCTGCAGAATATGTGCACAAGGCAAACAAGGCATGCAAAAGCACAATATTACTCTGACAATCTCCTCCAGAATACATCAAACCCAGCTAACTTCTGGAAGGTTATCACCAATATATTCCAGCCTTCTAACCATCAACAACAACCAAGTAATATCACTAAGGAGGATATTACTCTGACAAATCCCACTGACATTTAAAATGCATTCAATGATTACTTTGTGGGGTGTGCCACTAGCTTATTAGCGAAACACAACCCAAACTCCAAAATGAACCTCATTCTGTGAGCACTCCTATAGCCCCACCCTCTCCCAACACTGCTCACAATTTGTCTCAATGTCCGAAGAGGAGATTACACAAGCGCTCCTCAAATTAAAACTAAGCAGCCAATGTGGACCTGACTTACTGCAATCTAAGTTCCTAAGACTTGGTGCCACAGCCATTGCCAAACCAATTGCTTCCATAGTTGACTCTATCCTGTCTGCAGGCCATATCCCTAAGACCTGGAAAACTGCCAGAGTTTTCCCAATCTTCAAAAGTGGGGACAAAAACACTGTCTCAAACTACTCCCAATACTATACTGTGCATGCAATGTCTTGTATATAATGTATACCCTGTTCATTTGTGTAACTGTATTTGTAACCATGTATTATTTGTCTTAACTCTGTGCCCAGGACATACTTGAAAACGAGAGGTAACTCTCAATGTATCACTTCCTGGTAAAATATTTTATAAATTAATAAAATAAATAAATAATATTTTGTCTTTCTAAATGTCTTGCTTTGTTATTGTTCATCTTGTTTTATTTCAACTATCTCCCCCCTTCATTCTCATCATCCTTACCATCCCCTTCATGATCTTCACCCTACCCCTCATAAGCTTCACCCCCTCTCACTTTCACCACTTCTTCATCCCCTCTCGCCCTCCCCAAAAGTTAAAATGTTCCTTACCTGCTCACATTTTTCAAGTTCCAGGTCACTGAGGTTGAACTTCCGGGGCAGACTCCACCCCAGACGCTGTCCTCCTTCTCTCCTCCGCAGACTACACTCATGCTTCCTCCTCCACCGACAGCCGGCCACGTCTCAGCCGACAGGCCCCCAAAATGTGCCGCCCTAGATTGGAATTGAGGTTTCCATTCAACTTGTATTAAATATCACCTAAAGAGAAGCTATCTCGTATTTCCTAATTGTGAAAAACACATGTTTTGATCATTATTCTAAGTCGAGGTTGGTCTAGACGGAAGGTAACATCTCCTTCATATCCCCGTCCAGTAAGAGAAGTCTGCAATTTAGGGATTTCCCTTTTCACTTCTCCAAAGAACAGCGATAGAACTGGTGTCTTTATGTTTGGGATTACATTTGGGTATCTCACCCCACTGAATGGACAGAGTATTATCATTATCAATTACTGACTGGATTTTATTAATACTACATATGACCAGCACTGTGGGATATATTTACATTCATTACCCTTCTCCAACAGGAGTTAGAAAAATATTTTATTCAATTTTCATCCCCAGTGGTATTTGGAACAAACTCTGACCATTTGGCCATTTTCTAATGTTTTTTTTATTTTATCTAGAATATGAATATTTGAAAATTCAACCAAATACAGAAGAATTTAAAATGCATCTGATCTCAGACACGCTATTAGAGAGGACTGGGGAGCCTCAGAATATCATAATATAATTATAGGGTTCATTAATAAAAAAAAGATTACACAACATTGCTCGATGTAATATAATAGTTGCTGTATGTCAGTGTTACAGTGTGTGACTGTGTATTACAATAGCTGCTGTATGTCAGTGTTACAGTGTGTCTGTATATTACAATAGCTGCTGTATGTCAGTGTTACAGTGTCTGTGTATTACAATAGCTGCTGTATGTCACTGTTACAGTGTGTCTGTGTATTACAATAGCTGACGTATGTCAGTGTTACAGTGTGTGACTGTGTATTACAATAGCTGTTGTATGTCAGTGTTACAGTGTCTGTGTATTACAATAGCTGCTGTATGTCACTGTTACAGTGTGTCTGTGTATTACAATAGCTGACGTATGTCAGTGTTACAGTGTGTGACTGTGTATTACAATAGCTGTTGTATGTCAGTGTTACAGTGTGCCTGTGTATTACAATAGCTGCTGTATGTCAGTGTTACAGTATGTCTGTGTATTACAATAGCTGAGGTATGTCAGTGTTACAGTGTGCCTGTGTATTACAATAGCTGCTGTATTTCACTGTTACAGTGTGTCTGTGTATTACAATAGCTGCTGTATGTCACTGTTACAGTGTGTGACTGTGTATTACAATAGCTGCTGTATTTCACTGTTACAGCGTGCCTGTGTATTACAATAGCTGCTGTATGTCACTGTTACAGTGTGTCTGTGTATTACAATAGCTGCTGTATGTCAATGTTACAGTGTGTCTGTGCATTACAATAGCTGACCTATGTCAGTGTTACAGTGTGTGACTGTGTATTACAATAGCTGTTGTATGTCAGTGTTACAGTGTGCCTGTGTATTACAATAGCTGCTGTATGTCACTGTTACAGTGTGTCTGTATATTACAATAGCTGCTGTATGTCATTGTTACAGTGTGTCTGTATATTACAATAGCTGCTGTATGTCAGTGTTACAGTGTCTGTGTATTACAATAGCTGCTGTATGTCACTGTTACAGTGTGTCTGTGTATTACAATAGCTGACGTATGTCAGTGTTACAGTGTGTGACTGTGTATTACAATAGCTGTTGTATGTCAGTGTTACAGTGTCTGTGTATTACAATAGCTGCTGTATGTCACTGTTACAGTGTGTCTGTGTATTACAATAGCTGACGTATGTCAGTGTTACAGTGTGTGACTGTGTATTACAATAACTGTTGTATGTCAGTGTTACAGTGTGCCTGTGTATTACAATAGCTGCTGTATGTCAGTGTTACAGTATGTCTGTGTATTACAATAGCTGAGGTATGTCAGTGTTACAGTGTGCCTGTGTATTACAATAGCTTCTGTATTTCACTGTTACAGTGTGTCTGTGTATTACAATAGCTGCTGTATGTCACTGTTACAGTGTGTGACTGTGTATTACAATAGCTGCTGTATGTCACTGTTACAGCGTGCCTGTGTATTACAATAGCTGCTGTATGTCAGTGTTACAGTGTGTCTGTGTATAATAATTGCTGACCTATGTCAGTGTTACAGTGTGTGACTGTGTATTACAATAGCTGTTGTATGTCAGTGTTACAGTGTGCCTGTGTATTACAATAGCTGCTGTATGTCACTGTTACAGTGTGTCTGTGTATTACAATAGCTGCTGTATGTCACTGTTACAGTGTGTGACTGTGTATTACAATAGCTGTTGTATGTCAGTGTTACAGTGTGTGTCTGTGTATTACAATAGCTGTGTATGTCAGTGTTACAGTGTGTCTGTGTATTACAATAGCTGTGTATGTCAGTGTTACAGTGTGTGTCTGTGTATTACAATAGCTGCTGTATGTCACTGTTACAACGTGCCTGTGTATTACAATAGCTGCTGTATGTCACTGTTACAGTGTGTCTGTGTATTACAATAGCTGCTGTATGTCACTGTTATAGTGTGTGACTGTGTATTACAATAGCTGTTGTATGTCAGTGTTACAGTGTGTGTCTGTGTATTACAATAGCTGTGTATCTCAGTGTTACAGTGTCTGTGTATTACAATAGCTGCTGTATGTCAGTGTTACAGTGTGTCTGTTTATTACAATAGCTGTTGTATGTCAGTGTTACAGTGTGCCTGTGTATTACAATAGCTGCTCTATGTCAGTGTTACAGTGTGTCTGTGTATTACAATAGCTGCTGTATGTCAGTGTTACAGTGTCTGTGTATTACAATAGCTGCTGTATGTCAGTGTTACAGTGTGTGACTGTGTATTACAATAGCTGTGTGTCAGTGTTACAGTGTGTCTGTGTATTACAATAGCTGCTGTATGTCAGTGTTACAGTGTGTCTGTGTATTACAATAGCTGCTGTATGTCAGTGTTACAGTGTGTGCCTGTGTATTACAATAGCTGCTGTATGTCAGTGTTAGTGTGTCTGTGTATTACAATAGCTGTGTGTGTCAGTGTTACAGTGTGTCTGTGTATTACAATAGCAGCTGTATGTCACTGTTACAGTGTGTCTGTGTATTACAATAGCTGTGTGTCAGTGTTACAGTGTGTCTGTGTATTACAATAGCTGCTGTATTTCACTGTTACAGTGTGTCTGTGTATTACAATAGCTGCTGTATGTCACTGTTACAGTGTGTGACTGTGTATTACAATAGCTGCTGTATGTCACTGTTACAGCGTGCCTGTGTATTACAATAGCTGCTGTATGTCAGTGTTACAGTGTGTCTGTGTATACTAATTGCTGACCTATGTCAGTGTTACAGTGTGTTACTGTGTATTACAATAGCTGTTGTATGTCAGTGTTACAGTGTGCCTGTGTATTACAATAGCTGCTGTATGTCACTGTTACAGTGTGTCTGTGTATTACAATAGCTGCTGTATGTCACTGTTACAGTGTGTGACTGTGTATTACAATAGCTGTTGTATGTCAGTGTTACAGTGTGTGTCTGTGTATTACAATAGCTGTGTATGTCAGTGTTACAGTGTGTCTGTGTATTACAATAGCTGTGTATGTCAGTGTTACAGTGTGTGTCTGTGTATTACAATAGCTGCTGTATGTCACTGTTACAACGTGCCTGTGTATTACAATAGCTGCTGTATGTCACTGTTACAGTGTGTCTGTGTATTACAATAGCTGCTGTATGTCACTGTTACAGTGTGTGTCTGTGTATTACAATAGCTGTGTATCTCAGTGTTACAGTGTCTGTGTATTACAATAGCTGCTGTATGTCAGTGTTACAGTGTGTCTGTTTATTACAATAGCTGTTGTATGTCAGTGTTACAGTGTGCCTGTGTATTACAATAGCTGCTCTATGTCAGTGTTACAGTGTGTCTGTGTATTACAATAGCTGCTGTATGTCAGTGTTACAGTGTCTATGTATTACAATAGCTGCTGTATGTCAGTGTTACAGTGTGTGCCTGTGTATTACAATAGCTGTGTGTCAGTGTTACAGTGTGTCTGTGTATTACAATAGCTGCTGTATGTCAGTGTTACAGTGTGTCTGTGTATTACAATAGCTGCTGTATGTCAGTGTTACAGTGTGTGCCTGTGTATTACAATAGCTGCTGTATGTCAGTGTTAGTGTGTCTGTGTATTACAATAGCTGTGTGTGTCAGTGTTACAGTGTGTCTGTATATTACAATAGCAGCTGTATGTCACTGTTACAGTGTGTCTGTGTATTACAATAGCTGTGTGTCAGTGTTACAGTGTGCCTGTGTATTACAATAGCTGCTGTATGTCACTGTTACAGTGTGTCTGTGTATTACAATAGCTGCTGTATGTCAATGTTACAGTGTGTCTGTGCATTACAATAGCTGACCTATGTCAGTGTTACAGTGTGTGACTGTGTATTACAATAGCTGTTGTATGTCAGTGTTACAGTGTGCCTGTGTATTACAATAGCTGCTGTATGTCACTGTTACAGTGTGTCTGTATATTACAATAGCTGCTGTATGTCATTGTTACAGTGTGTCTGTATATTACAATAGCTGCTGTATGTCAGTGTTACAGTGTCTGTGTATTACAATAGCTGCTGTATGTCACTGTTACAGTGTGTCTGTGTATTACAATAGCTGACGTATGTCAGTGTTACAGTGTGTGACTGTGTATTACAATAGCTGTTGTATGTCAGTGTTACAGTGTCTGTGTATTACAATAGCTGCTGTATGTCACTGTTACAGTGTGTCTGTGTATTACAATAGCTGAGGTATGTCAGTGTTACAGTGTGCCTGTGTATTACAATAGCTTCTGTATTTCACTGTTACAGTGTGTCTGTGTATTACAATAGCTGCTGTATGTCACTGTTACAGTGTGTGACTGTGTATTACAATAGCTGCTGTATGTCACTGTTACAGCGTGCCTGTGTATTACAATAGCTGCTGTATGTCAGTGTTACAGTGTGTCTGTGTATAATAATTGCTGACCTATGTCAGTGTTACAGTGTGTGACTGTGTATTACAATAGCTGTTGTATGTCAGTGTTACAGTGTGCCTGTGTATTACAATAGCTGCTGTATGTCACTGTTACAGTGTGTCTGTGTATTACAATAGCTGCTGTATGTCACTGTTACAGTGTGTGACTGTGTATTACAATAGCTGTTGTATGTCAGTGTTACAGTGTGTGTCTGTGTATTACAATAGCTGTGTATGTCAGTGTTACAGTGTGTCTGTGTATTACAATAGCTGTGTATGTCAGTGTTACAGTGTGTGTCTGTGTATTACAATAGCTGCTGTATGTCACTGTTACAACGTGCCTGTGTATTACAATAGCTGCTGTATGTCACTGTTACAGTGTGTCTGTGTATTACAATAGCTGCTGTATGTCACTGTTATAGTGTGTGACTGTGTATTACAATAGCTGTTGTATGTCAGTGTTACAGTGTGTGTCTGTGTATTACAATAGCTGCTGTATGTCAGTGTTACAGTGTGTCTGTTTATTACAATAGCTGTTGTATGTCAGTGTTACAGTGTGCCTGTGTATTACAATAGCTGCTCTATGTCAGTGTTACAGTGTGTCTGTGTATTACAATAGCTGCTGTATGTCAGTGTTACAGTGTCTGTGTATTACAATAGCTGCTGTATGTCAGTGTTACAGTGTGTGACTGTGTATTACAATAGCTGTGTGTCAGTGTTACAGTGTGTCTGTGTATTACAATAGCTGCTGTATGTCAGTGTTACAGTGTGTCTGTGTATTACAATAGCTGCTGTATGTCAGTGTTACAGTGTGTGCCTGTGTATTACAATAGCTGCTGTATGTCAGTGTTAGTGTGTCTGTGTATTACAATAGCTGTGTGTGTCAGTGTTACAGTGTGTCTGTGTATTACAATAGCAGCTGTATGTCACTGTTACAGTGTGTCTGTGTATTACAATAGCTGTGTGTCAGTGTTACAGTGTGTCTGTGTATTACAATAGCTGCTGTATTTCACTGTTACAGTGTGTCTGTGTATTACAATAGCTGCTGTATGTCACTGTTACAGTGTGTGACTGTGTATTACAATAGCTGCTGTATGTCACTGTTACAGCGTGCCTGTGTATTACAATAGCTGCTGTATGTCAGTGTTACAGTGTGTCTGTGTATACTAATTGCTGACCTATGTCAGTGTTACAGTGTGTTACTGTGTATTACAATAGCTGTTGTATGTCAGTGTTACAGTGTGCCTGTGTATTACAATAGCTGCTGTATGTCACTGTTACAGTGTGTCTGTGTATTACAATAGCTGCTGTATGTCACTGTTACAGTGTGTGACTGTGTATTACAATAGCTGTTGTATGTCAGTGTTACAGTGTGTGTCTGTGTATTACAATAGCTGTGTATGTCAGTGTTACAGTGTGTCTGTGTATTACAATAGCTGTGTATGTCAGTGTTACAGTGTGTGTCTGTGTATTACAATAGCTGCTGTATGTCACTGTTACAACGTGCCTGTGTATTACAATAGCTGCTGTATGTCACTGTTACAGTGTGTCTGTGTATTACAATAGCTGCTGTATGTCACTGTTACAGTGTGTGACTGTGTATTACAATAGCTGTTGTATGTCAGTGTTACAGTGTGTGTCTGTGTATTACAATAGCTGTGTATCTCAGTGTTACAGTGTCTGTGTATTACAATAGCTGCTGTATGTCAGTGTTACAGTGTGTCTGTTTATTACAATAGCTGTTGTATGTCAGTGTTACAGTGTGCCTGTGTATTACAATAGCTGCTCTATGTCAGTGTTACAGTGTGTCTGTGTATTACAATAGCTGCTGTATGTCAGTGTTACAGTGTCTATGTATTACAATAGCTGCTGTATGTCAGTGTTACAGTGTGTGCCTGTGTATTACAATAGCTGTGTGTCAGTGTTACAGTGTGTCTGTGTATTACAATAGCTGCTGTATGTCAGTGTTACAGTGTGTCTGTGTATTACAATAGCTGCTGTATGTCAGTGTTACAGTGTGTGCCTGTGTATTACAATAGCTGCTATTTGTCAATGTTATTGTGTCTGGGTATTACAATAGCTGTGTGTGTCAGTGTTACAGTGTGTCTGTATATTACAATAGCAGCTGTATGTCACTGTTACAGTGTGTCTGTGTATTACAATAGCTGTGTGTCAGTGTTACAGTGTGTCTGTGTATTACAATAGCTGCTGTATGTCAGTGTTACAGTGTCTGTGTATTACAATAGCTGCTGTATGTCAGTGCTCCAGTGTGTCTGTGTATTACAATAGCTGCTGTATGTCACTGTTACAGTGTGTCTGTGTATTACAATAGCTGTGTGTCAGTGTTACAGTGTGTCTGTGTATTACAATAGCTGTGTGTGTCAGTGTTACAGTGTGTCTGTGTATTACAATAGCTGTGTGTCAGTGTTACAGTGTGTGTCTGTGTATTACAATAGCTGCTGTATGTCAGTGTTACAGTGTGTTTGTGTATTACAATAGCTGCTGTATGTCAGTGTTAGTGTGTCTGTGTATTACAATAGCTGTGTGTGTCAGTGTTACAGTGTGTCTGTGTATTACAATAGCTGCTGTATGTCACTGTTACAGTGTGTCTGTGTATTACAATAGCTGTGTGTCAGTGTTACAGTGTGTCTGTGTATTACAATAGCTGCTGTATGTCAGTGTTACAGTGTCTGTGTATTACAATAGCTGCTGTATGTCAGTGTTACAGTGTGTCTGTGTATTACAATAGCTGCTGTATGTCAGTGTTACAGTGTGTCTGTGTATTACAATAGCTGTGTGTCAGTGTTACAGTGTGACTGTGTATTACAATAGCTGTGTGTCAGTGTTACAGTGTGACTGTGTATTACAATAGCTGCTGTATGTCAGTGTTACAGTGTGTCTGTGTATTACAATAGCTGCTGTATGTCAGTGTTACAGTGTGTGCCTGTGTATTACAATAGCTGCTGTATGTCAGTGTTAGTGTGTCTGTGTATTACAATAGCTGTGTGTGTCAGTGTTACAGTGTGTCTGTGTATTACAATAGCTGCTGTATGTCACTGTTACAGTGTGTCTGTGTATTACAATAGCTGTGTGTGCCAGTGTTACAGTGTGTCTGTGTATTACAATAGCTGTGTGTGTCAGTGTTACAGTGTGTCTGTGTATTACAATAGCTGCTGTATGTCAGTGTTACAGTGTGTCTGTGTATTACAACAGCTGTGTGTGTCAGTGTTACAGTGTGTCTGTGTATTACAATAGCTGCTGTATGTCAGTGTTACAGTGTCTGTGTGTTACAATAGCTGCTGTATGTCAGTGTTACAGTGAGTCTGTGTATTACAATAGCTGTGTGTCAGTGTTACAGTGTGTCTGTGTATTACAATAGCTGTGTGTCAGTGTTACAGTGTGACTGTGTATTACATTAGCTGTGTATGTCAGTGTTACAGTGTGTCTGTGTATTACAATAGCTGTGTATGTCAGTGTTACAGTGTGTGTCTGTGTATTACAATAGCTGCTGTATGTCACTGTTACAACGTGCCTGTGTATTACAATAGCTGCTGTATGTCACTGTTACAGTGTGTCTGTGTATTACAATAGCTGCTGTATGTCACTGTTACAACGTGCCTGTGTATTACAATAGCTGCTGTATGTCACTGTTACAGTGTGACTGTGTATTACAATAGCTGTTGTATGTCAGTGTTAGTGTGTGTCTGTGTATTACAATAGCTGTGTATGTCAGTGTTACAAAGTCTGTGTATTACAATAGCTGCTGTATGTCAGTGTTACAGTGTGTCTGTTTATTACAATAGCTGTTGTATGTCAGTGTTACAGTGTGCCTGTGTATTACAATAGCTGCTCTATGTCAGTGTTACAGTGTGTCTGTGTATTACAATAGCTGCTGTATGTCAGTGTTACAGTGTCTGTGTATTACAATAGCTGCTGTATGTCAGTGTTACAGTGTGTGACTGTGTATTACAATAGCTGTGTGTCAGTGTTACAGTGTGTCTGTGTATTACAATAGCTGCTGTATGTCAGTGTTACAGTGTGTCTGTGTATTACAATAGCTGCTGTATGTCAGTGTTACAGTGTGTGCCTGTGTATTACAATAGCTGCTGTATGTCAGTGTTAGTGTGTCTGTGTATTACAATAGCTGTGTGTTCCAGTGTTACAGTGTGTCTGTGTATTACAATAGCTGCTGTATGTCACTGTTACAGTGTGTCTGTGTATTACAATAGCTGTGTGTCAGTGTTACAGTGTGTCTGTGTATTACAATAGCTGTGTGTGTCAGTGTTACAGTGTGTCTGTGTATTACAATAGCTGTGTGTCAGTGTTACAGTGTGTGTCTGTGTATTACAATAGCTGCTGTATGTCAGTGTTACAGTGTGTTTGTGTATTACAATAGCTGCTGTATGTCAGTGTTAGTGTGTCTGTGTATTACAATAGCTGTGTGTGTCAGTGTTACAGTGTGTCTGTGTATTACAATAGCTGCTGTATGTCACTGTTACAGTGTGTCTGTGTATTGCAATAGCTGTGTGTGCCAGTGTTACAGTGTGTCTGTGTATTACAATAGCTGTGTGTGCCAGTGTTACAGTGTGTCTGTGTATTACAATAGCTGTGTGTGTCAGTGTTACAGTGTGTCTGTGTATTACAATAGCTGTGTGTCAGTGTTACAGTGTGACTGTGTATTACAATAGCTGCTGTATGTCACTGTTACAGTGTGTCTGTGTATTGCAATAGCTGTGTGTGCCAGTGTTAGTGTGTCTGTGTATTACAATAGCTGTGTGTGCCAGTGTTACAGTGTGTCTGTGTATTACATTAGCTGTGTGTGTCAGTGTTACAGTGTGTCTGTGTATTACAATAGCTGCTGTATGTCAGTGTTACAGTGTGTCTGTGTATTACAACAGCTGTGTGTGTCAGTGTTACAGTGTGTCTGTGTATTACAATAGCTGCTGTACTGTATGTCAGTGTTACAGTGTCTGTGTATTACAATAGCTGCTGTATGTCAGTGTTACAGTAAGTCTGTGTATTACAATAGCTGTGTGTCAGTGTTACAGTGTGTGTCTGTGTATTACACTAGCTGCTGTATGTCAGTGTTACAGTGTGTCTGTGTATTACAATAGCTGCTGTATGTCAGTGTTAGTGTGTCTGTGTATTACAATAGCTGTGTGTGTCAGTGTTACAGTGTGTCTGTGTATTACAATAGCTGCTGTATGTCACTGTTACAGTGTGTCTGTGTATTACAATAGCTGTATGTGCCAGTGTTACAGTGTGTCTGTGTATTACAATAGCTGTGTGTGTCAGTGTTACAGTGTGTCTGTGTATTACAAAATGGGTGTCAGTGTTACAGTGTGACTGTGTATTACATTAGCTGTGTGTGTCAGTGTTACAGTGTGTCTGTGTATTACAATAGCTGTGTGTGTCAGTGTTACAGTGTGTCTGTGTATTACAAAATGGGTGTCAGTGTTACAGTGTGACTGTGTATTACATTAGCTGTGTGTGTCAGTGTTACAGTGTGTCTGTGTATTACAATAGCTGTGTGTGTCAGTGTTACAGTGTGTGTGTGTATTACAATAGCTGCTGTATGTCAGTGTTACAGTGTGTCTGTGTATTACAATAGCTGCTGTGTGTCAGTGTTACAGTGTGTCTGTGTATTACAATAGCTGTGTGTGTCAGTGTTACAGTGTGTCTGTGTATTACAATAGCTGTGTGTGTCAGTGTTACAGTGTGTCTGTGTATTACAATAGCTGCTGTATGTCAGTGTTACAGTGTCTGTGTATTACAATAGCTGTGTGTGTCAGTGTTACAGTGTGTGTCTGTGTATTACAATAGCGATGTGTGTCAGTGTTACAGTGTGTCTGTGTATTACAATAGCTGCTGTGTGTCAGTGTTACAGTGTGTCTGTGTATTACAATAGCTGTGTGTGTCAGTGTTACAGTGTGTCTGTGTATTACAATAGCTGTGTGTGTCAGTGTTACAGTGTGTCTGTGTATTACAATAGCTGCTGTATGTCAGTGTTACAGTGTCTGTGTATTACAATAGCTGCTGTATGTCAGTGTTACAGTGTGTCTGTGTATTACAATAGCTGTGTGTGTCAGTGTTACAGTGAGTCTGTGTATTACAATAGCTGTGTGTCAGTGTTACAGTGTGTGTCTGTGTATTACACTAGCTGCTGTATGTCAGTGTTACAGTGTGTCTGTGTATTACAATAGCTGCTGTATGTCAGTGTTACAGTGTGTCTGTGTATTACAATAGCTGTGTGTGTCAGTGTTACAGTGTGTCTGTGTATTACAATAGCTGCTGTATGTCAGTGTTACAGTGTGTCTGTGTATTACAATAGCTGCTGTATGTCAGTGTTACAGTGTGTCTGTGTATTACAATAGCTGCTGTGTGTCAGTGTTACAGTGTGTCTGTGTATTACAATAGCTGCTGTATGTCAGTGTTACAGTGTGTCTGTGTATTACAATAGCTGCTGTGTGTCAGTGTTACAGTGTGTCTGTGTATTACAATAGCTGCTGTATGTCGGTGTTACAGTGTCTGTGTATTACAATAGCTGCTGTATGTCAGTGTTACAGTGTCTGTGTATTACAATAGCTGCTGTGTCAGTGTTACAGTGTCTGTGTATTACAATAGCTGCTGTGTGTCAGTGTTACAGTGTGTCTGTGTATTACAATAGCTGCTGTATGTCAGTGTTACAGTGTGTCTGTTTATTACAATAGCTGCTGTATGTCAGTGTTACAGTGTGCCTGTGTATTACAATAGCTGCTGTATGTCAGTGTTACAGTGTGTCTGTGTATTACAATAGCTGCTGTGTGTCAGTGTTACAGTGTGTCTGTGTATTACAATAGCTGCTGTATGTCAGTGTTACAGTGTGTGTCTGTGTATTACAATAGCTGCTGTATGTCAGTGTTACAGTGTGTCTGTGTATTACAATAGCTGCTGTATGTCAGTGTTACAGTGTGTCTGTGTATTACAATAGCTGCTGTATGTCAGTGTTACAGTGTGTCTGTGTATTACAATAGCTGCTGTGTGTCAGTGTTACAGTGTGTCTGTGTATTACAATAGCTGCTGTATGTCAGTGTTACAGTGTGTCTGTGTATTACAATAGCTGCTGTGTGTCGGTGTTACAGTGTGTCTGTGTATTACAATAGCTGCTGTATGTCGGTGTTACAGTGTCTGTGTATTACAATAGCTGCTGTATGTCAGTGTTACAGTGTGTCTGTGTATTACAATAGCTGTGTATGTCAGTGTTACAGTGTCTGTGTATTACAATAGCTGCTGTATGTCAGTGTTACAGTGTGTCTGTGTATTACAATAGCTGCTGTGTGTCAGTGTTACAGTGTGTCTGTGTATTACAATAGCTGTGTGTGTCAGTGTTACAGTGTGTCTGTGTATTACAATAGCTGTGTGTCAGTGTTACAGTGTGACTGTGTATTACATTAGCTGTGTGTGTCAGTGTTACAGTGTGTCTGTGTATTACAATAGCTGCTGTATGTCAGTGTTACAGTGTGTCTGTGTATTACAACAGCTGTGTGTGTCAGTGTTACAGTGTGTGACTGTGTATTACAATAGCTGTTGTATGTCAGTGTTAGTGTGTGTCTGTGTATTACAATAGCTGTGTATGTCAGTGTTACAAAGTCTGTGTATTACAATAGCTGCTGTATGTCAGTGTTACAGTGTGTCTGTTTATTACAATAGCTGTTGTATGTCAGTGTTACAGTGTGCCTGTGTATTACAATAGCTGCTCTATGTCAGTGTTACAGTGTGTCTGTGTATTACAATAGCTGCTGTATGTCAGTGTTACAGTGTGTGACTGTGTATTACAATAGCTGTGTGTCAGTGTTACAGTGTGTCTGTGTATTACAATAGCTGCTGTATGTCAGTGTTACAGTGTGTCTGTGTATTACAATAGCTGCTGTATGTCAGTGTTACAGTGTGTGCCTGTGTATTACAATAGCTGCTGTATGTCAGTGTTAGTGTGTCTGTGTATTACAATAGCTGTGTGTTCCAGTGTTACAGTGTGTCTGTGTATTACAATAGCTGCTGTATGTCACTGTTACAGTGTGTCTGTGTATTACAATAGCTGTGTGTCAGTGTTACAGTGTGCCTGTGTATTACAATAGCTGTGTGTGTCAGTGTTACAGTGTGTCTGTGTATTACAATAGCTGTGTGTCAGTGTTACAGTGTGTGTCTGTGTATTACAATAGCTGCTGTATGTCAGTGTTACAGTGTGTTTGTGTATTACAATAGCTGCTGTATGTCAGTGTTAGTGTGTCTGTGTATTACAATAGCTGTGTGTGTCAGTGTTACAGTGTGTCTGTGTATTACAATAGCTGCTGTATGTCACTGTTACAGTGTGTCTGTGTATTGCAATAGCTGTGTGTGCCAGTGTTACAGTGTGTCTGTGTATTACAATAGCTGTGTGTGCCAGTGTTACAGTGTGTCTGTGTATTACAATAGCTGTGTGTGTCAGTGTTACAGTGTGTCTGTGTATTACAATAGCTGTGTGTCAGTGTTACAGTGTGACTGTGTATTACAATAGCTGCTGTATGTCACTGTTACAGTGTGTCTGTGTATTGCAATAGCTGTGTGTGCCAGTGTTAGTGTGTCTGTGTATTACAATAGCTGTGTGTGCCAGTGTTACAGTGTGTCTGTGTATTACATTAGCTGTGTGTGTCAGTGTTACAGTGTGTCTGTGTATTACAATAGCTGCTGTATGTCAGTGTTACAGTGTGTCTGTGTATTACAACAGCTGTGTGTGTCAGTGTTACAGTGTGTCTGTGTATTACAATAGCTGCTGTACTGTATGTCAGTGTTACAGTGTCTGTGTATTACAATAGCTGCTGTATGTCAGTGTTACAGTAAGTCTGTGTATTACAATAGCTGTGTGTCAGTGTTACAGTGTGTGTCTGTGTATTACACTAGCTGCTGTATGTCAGTGTTACAGTGTGTCTGTGTATTACAATAGCTGCTGTATGTCAGTGTTAGTGTGTCTGTGTATTACAATAGCTGTGTGTGTCAGTGTTACAGTGTGTCTGTGTATTACAATAGCTGCTGTATGTCACTGTTACAGTGTGTCTGTGTATTACAATAGCTGTATGTGCCAGTGTTACAGTGTGTCTGTGTATTACAATAGCTGTGTGTGTCAGTGTTACAGTGTGTCTGTGTATTACAAAATGGGTGTCAGTGTTACAGTGTGACTGTGTATTACATTAGCTGTGTGTGTCAGTGTTACAGTGTGTCTGTGTATTACAATAGCTGTGTGTGTCAGTGTTACAGTGTGTCTGTGTATTACAAAATGGGTGTCAGTGTTACAGTGTGACTGTGTATTACATTAGCTGTGTGTGTCAGTGTTACAGTGTGTCTGTGTATTACAATAGCTGTGTGTGTCAGTGTTACAGTGTGTGTGTGTATTACAATAGCTGCTGTATGTCAGTGTTACAGTGTGTCTGTGTATTACAATAGCTGCTGTGTGTCAGTGTTACAGTGTGTCTGTGTATTACAATAGCTGTGTGTGTCAGTGTTACAGTGTGTCTGTGTATTACAATAGCTGTGTGTGTCAGTGTTACAGTGTGTCTGTGTATTACAATAGCTGCTGTATGTCAGTGTTACAGTGTCTGTGTATTACAATAGCTGTGTGTGTCAGTGTTACAGTGTGTGTCTGTGTATTACAATAGCGATGTGTGTCAGTGTTACAGTGTGTCTGTGTATTACAATAGCTGCTGTGTGTCAGTGTTACAGTGTGTCTGTGTATTACAATAGCTGTGTGTGTCAGTGTTACAGTGTGTCTGTGTATTACAATAGCTGTGTGTGTCAGTGTTACAGTGTGTCTGTGTATTACAATAGCTGCTGTATGTCAGTGTTACAGTGTCTGTGTATTACAATAGCTGCTGTATGTCAGTGTTACAGTGTGTCTGTGTATTACAATAGCTGTGTGTGTCAGTGTTACAGTGAGTCTGTGTATTACAATAGCTGTGTGTCAGTGTTACAGTGTGTGTCTGTGTATTACACTAGCTGCTGTATGTCAGTGTTACAGTGTGTCTGTGTATTACAATAGCTGCTGTATGTCAGTGTTACAGTGTGTCTGTGTATTACAATAGCTGTGTGTGTCAGTGTTACAGTGTGTCTGTGTATTACAATAGCTGCTGTATGTCAGTGTTACAGTGTGTCTGTGTATTACAATAGCTACTGTATGTCAGTGTTACAGTGTGTCTGTGTATTACAATAGCTGCTGTGTGTCAGTGTTACAGTGTGTCTGTGTATTACAATAGCTGCTGTATGTCAGTGTTACAGTGTGTCTGTGTATTACAATAGCTGCTGTGTGTCAGTGTTACAGTGTGTCTGTGTATTACAATAGCTGCTGTATGTCGGTGTTACAGTGTCTGTGTATTACAATAGCTGCTGTATGTCAGTGTTACAGTGTCTGTGTATTACAATAGCTGCTGTGTCAGTGTTACAGTGTCTGTGTATTACAATAGCTGCTGTGTGTCAGTGTTACAGTGTGTCTGTGTATTACAATAGCTGCTGTATGTCAGTGTTACAGTGTGTCTGTTTATTACAATAGCTGCTGTATGTCAGTGTTACAGTGTGCCTGTGTATTACAATAGCTGCTGTATGTCAGTGTTACAGTGTGTCTGTGTATTACAATAGCTGCTGTGTGTCAGTGTTACAGTGTGTCTGTGTATTACAATAGCTGCTGTATGTCAGTGTTACAGTGTGTGTCTGTGTATTACAATAGCTGCTGTATGTCAGTGTTACAGTGTGTCTGTGTATTACAATAGCTGTGTATGTCAGTGTTACAGTGTCTGTGTATTACAATAGCTGCTGTATGTCAGTGTTACAGTGTGTCTGTGTATTACAATAGCTGCTGTGTGTCAGTGTTACAGTGTGTCTGTGTATTACAATAGCTGTGTGTGTCAGTGTTACAGTGTGTCTGTGTATTACAATAGCTGTGTGTGTCAGTGTTACAGTGTGTCTGTGTATTACAATAGCTGCTGTATGTCAGTGTTACAGTGTCTGTGTATTACAATAGCTGTGTGTGTCAGTGTTACAGTGTGTGTCTGTGTATTACAATAGCGATGTGTGTCAGTGTTACAGTGTGTCTGTGTATTACAATAGCTGCTGTGTGTCAGTGTTACAGTGTGTCTGTGTATTACAATAGCTGTGTATGTCAGTGTTACAGTGTGTCTGTGTATTACAATAGCTGTGTGTGTCAGTGTTACAGTGTGTCTGTGTATTACAATAGCTGCTGTATGTCAGTGTTACAGTGTCTGTGTATTACAATAGCTGCTGTATGTCAGTGTTACAGTGTGTCTGTGTATTACAATAGCTGTGTGTGTCAGTGTTACAGTGAGTCTGTGTATTACAATAGCTGTGTGTCAGTGTTACAGTGTGTGTCTGTGTATTACACTAGCTGCTGTATGTCAGTGTTACAGTGTGTCTGTGTATTACAATAGCTGCTGTATGTCAGTGTTACAGTGTGTCTGTGTATTACAATAGCTGTGTGTGTCAGTGTTACAGTGTGTCTGTGTATTACAATAGCTGCTGTATGTCAGTGTTACAGTGTGTCTGTGTATTACAATAGCTGCTGTATGTCAGTGTTACAGTGTGTCTGTGTATTACAATAGCTGCTGTGTGTCAGTGTTACAGTGTGTCTGTGTATTACAATAGCTGCTGTATGTCAGTGTTACAGTGTGTCTGTGTATTACAATAGCTGCTGTGTGTCAGTGTTACAGTGTGTCTGTGTATTACAATAGCTGCTGTATGTCGGTGTTACAGTGTCTGTGTATTACAATAGCTGCTGTATGTCAGTGTTACAGTGTCTGTGTATTACAATAGCTGCTGTGTCAGTGTTACAGTGTCTGTGTATTACAATAGCTGCTGTGTGTCAGTGTTACAGTGTGTCTGTGTATTACAATAGCTGCTGTATGTCAGTGTTACAGTGTGTCTGTTTATTACAATAGCTGCTGTATGTCAGTGTTACAGTGTGCCTGTGTATTATAATAGCTGCTGTATGTCAGTGTTACAGTGTGTCTGTGTATTACAATAGCTGCTGTGTGTCAGTGTTACAGTGTGTCTGTGTATTACAATAGCTGCTGTATGTCAGTGTTACAGTGTGTGTCTGTGTATTACAATAGCTGCTGTATGTCAGTGTTACAGTGTGTCTGTGTATTACAATAGCTGCTGTATGTCAGTGTTACAGTGTGTCTGTGTATTACAATAGCTGCTGTATGTCAGTGTTACAGTGTGTCTGTGTATTACAATAGCTGCTGTATGTCAGTGTTACAGTGTGTCTGTGTATTACAATAGCTGCTGTATGTCAGTGTTACAGTGTGTCTGTGTATTACAATAGATGCTGTGTGTCGGTGTTACAGTGTGTCTGTGTATTACAATAGCTGCTGTATGTCGGTGTTACAGTGTCTGTGTATTACAATAGCTGCTGTATGTCAGTGTTACAGTGTCTATGTATTACAATAGCTGCTGTGTCAGTGTTACAGTGTCTGTGTATTACAATAGCTGCTGTGTGTCAGTGTTACTGTGTGTCTGTGTATTACAATAGCTGCTGTATGTCAGTGTTACAGTGTGTCTGTTTATTACAATAGCTGCTGTATGTCAGTGTTACAGTGTGTCTGTGTATTACAATAGCTGTGTGTGTCAGTGTTACAGTGTGCCTGTGTATTACAATAGCTGTGTATGTCAGTGTTACAGTGTGTCTGTGTATTACAATAGCTGCTGTATGTCAGTGTTACAGTGTGCCTGTGTATTACAATAGCTGCTGTGTGTCAGTGTTACTGTGTGCCTGTGTATTACAATAGCTGCTGTATGTCAGTGTTACAGTGTGCCTGTGTATTACAATAGCTGCTGTATGTCAGTGTTACAGTGTGTCTGTGTATTACAATAGCTGCTGTATGTCAGTGTTACAGTGTGTCTGTGTATTACAATAGCTGCTGTGTGTCAGTGTTACAGTGTGTCTGTGTATTACAATAGCTGCTGTATGTCGGTGTTACAGTGTCTGTGTATTACAATAGCTGCTGTATGTCAGTGTTACAGTGTCTATGTATTACAATAGCTGCTGTGTCAGTGTTACAGTGTCTGTGTATTACAATAGCTGCTGTGTGTCAGTGTTACTGTGTGTCTGTGTATTACAATAGCTGCTGTATGTCAGTGTTACAGTGTGTCTGTTTATTACAATAGCTGCTGTATGTCAGTGTTACAGTGTGTCTGTGTATTACAATAGCTGTGTGTGTCAGTGTTACAGTGTGTCTGTGTATTACAATAGCTGTGTGTGTCAGTGTTACAGTGTGTCTGTGTATTACAATAGCTGCTGTATGTCAGTGTTACAGTGTCTGTGTATTACAATAGCTGTGTGTGTCAGTGTTACAGTGTGTGTCTGTGTATTACAATAGCGATGTGTGTCAGTGTTACAGTGTGTCTGTGTATTACAATAGCTGCTGTGTGTCAGTGTTACAGTGTGTCTGTGTATTACAATAGCTGTGTATGTCAGTGTTACAGTGTGTCTGTGTATTACAATAGCTGTGTGTGTCAGTGTTACAGTGTGTCTGTGTATTACAATAGCTGCTGTATGTCAGTGTTACAGTGTCTGTGTATTACAATAGCTGCTGTATGTCAGTGTTACAGTGTGTCTGTGTATTACAATAGCTGTGTGTGTCAGTGTTACAGTGAGTCTGTGTATTACAATAGCTGTGTGTCAGTGTTACAGTGTGTGTCTGTGTATTACACTAGCTGCTGTATGTCAGTGTTACAGTGTGTCTGTGTATTACAATAGCTGCTGTATGTCAGTGTTACAGTGTGTCTGTGTATTACAATAGCTGTGTGTGTCAGTGTTACAGTGTGTCTGTGTATTACAATAGCTGCTGTATGTCAGTGTTACAGTGTGTCTGTGTATTACAATAGCTGCTGTATGTCAGTGTTACAGTGTGTCTGTGTATTACAATAGCTGCTGTGTGTCAGTGTTACAGTGTGTCTGTGTATTACAATAGCTGCTGTATGTCAGTGTTACAGTGTGTCTGTGTATTACAATAGCTGCTGTGTGTCAGTGTTACAGTGTGTCTGTGTATTACAATAGCTGCTGTATGTCGGTGTTACAGTGTCTGTGTATTACAATAGCTGCTGTATGTCAGTGTTACAGTGTCTGTGTATTACAATAGCTGCTGTGTCAGTGTTACAGTGTCTGTGTATTACAATAGCTGCTGTGTGTCAGTGTTACAGTGTGTCTGTGTATTACAATAGCTGCTGTATGTCAGTGTTACAGTGTGTCTGTTTATTACAATAGCTGCTGTATGTCAGTGTTACAGTGTGCCTGTGTATTATAATAGCTGCTGTATGTCAGTGTTACAGTGTGTCTGTGTATTACAATAGCTGCTGTGTGTCAGTGTTACAGTGTGTCTGTGTATTACAATAGCTGCTGTATGTCAGTGTTACAGTGTGTGTCTGTGTATTACAATAGCTGCTGTATGTCAGTGTTACAGTGTGTCTGTGTATTACAATAGCTGCTGTATGTCAGTGTTACAGTGTGTCTGTGTATTACAATAGCTGCTGTATGTCAGTGTTACAGTGTGTCTGTGTATTACAATAGCTGCTGTATGTCAGTGTTACAGTGTGTCTGTGTATTACAATAGCTGCTGTATGTCAGTGTTACAGTGTGTCTGTGTATTACAATAGATGCTGTGTGTCGGTGTTACAGTGTGTCTGTGTATTACAATAGCTGCTGTATGTCGGTGTTACAGTGTCTGTGTATTACAATAGCTGCTGTATGTCAGTGTTACAGTGTCTATGTATTACAATAGCTGCTGTGTCAGTGTTACAGTGTCTGTGTATTACAATAGCTGCTGTGTGTCAGTGTTACTGTGTGTCTGTGTATTACAATAGCTGCTGTATGTCAGTGTTACAGTGTGTCTGTTTATTACAATAGCTGCTGTATGTCAGTGTTACAGTGTGTCTGTGTATTACAATAGCTGTGTGTGTCAGTGTTACAGTGTGCCTGTGTATTACAATAGCTGTGTATGTCAGTGTTACAGTGTGTCTGTGTATTACAATAGCTGCTGTATGTCAGTGTTACAGTGTGCCTGTGTATTACAATAGCTGCTGTGTGTCAGTGTTACTGTGTGCCTGTGTATTACAATAGCTGCTGTATGTCAGTGTTACAGTGTGCCTGTGTATTACAATAGCTGCTGTATGTCAGTGTTACAGTGTGTCTGTGTATTACAATAGCTGCTGTATGTCAGTGTTACAGTGTGTCTGTGTATTACAATAGCTGCTGTGTGTCAGTGTTACAGTGTGTCTGTGTATTACAATAGCTGCTGTATGTCGGTGTTACAGTGTCTGTGTATTACAATAGCTGCTGTATGTCAGTGTTACAGTGTGTCTGTGTATTACAATAGCTGCTGTGTGTCAGTGTTACAGTGTGTCTGTGTATTACAATAGCTGTGTATGTCAGTGTTACAGTGTGCCTGTGTATTACAATAGCTGTGTATGTCAGTGTTACAGTGTGTGCCTGTGTATTACAATAGCTGCTGTATGTCAGTGTTACAGTGTGCCTGTGTATTACAATAGCTGCTGTATGTCAGTGTTACAGTGTGTCTGTGTATTACAATAGCTGCTGTGTGTCAGTGTTACAGGGTGTCTGTGTATTAAAATAGCTGCTGTATGTCAGTATTACAGTGTGTCTGTGTATTACAATAGCTGCTGTATGTCAGTGTTACTGTGTGTCTGTGTATTACAATAGCTGCTGTGTGTCAGTGTTACAGTGTGTCTGTGTATTACAATAGCTGTGTATGTCAGTGTTACAGTGTGCCTGTGTATTACAATAGCTGTGTATGTCAGTGTTACAGTGTGTGCCTGTGTATTACAATAGCTGCTGTATGTCAGTGTTACAGTGTGCCTGTGTATTACAATAGCTGCTGTATGTCAGTGTTACAGTGTGTCTGTGTATTACAATAGGTGCTGTGTGTCAGTGTTACAGGGTGTCTGTGTATTACAATAGCTGCTGTATGTCAGTATTACAGTGTCTGTGTATTACAATAACTGCTGTATGTCAGTGTTACAGTGTGTCTGTGTATTACAATAGCTGTGTGTGTCAGTGTTACAGTGTGTGTGTATTACAATAGCTGTGTGTGTCAGTGTTACAGTGTGTCTGTGTATTACAATAGCTGTGTGTGTCAGTGTTACAGTGTGTCTGTGTATTACATTAGCTGCTGTATGTCAGTATTACAGTGTGTCTGTGTATTACAATAGCTGCTGTGTGTCAGTGTTACAGTGTGTCTGTGTATTACAATAGCTGCTGTATGTCAGTATTACAGTGTGTCTGTGTATTACAATAGCTGTGTATGTCAGTGTTACAGTGTGCCTGTGTATTACAATAGCTGCTGTATGTCAGTATTACAGTGTGTCTGTGTATTACAATAGCTGTGTATGTCAGTATTACAGTGTGTCTGTGTATTACAATAGCTGCTGTATGTCAGTATTACAGTGTGTGTCTGTGTATTACAATAGCTGTTGTGTGTCAGTGTTACAGTGTGTCTGTGTATTACAATAGCTGCTGTATGTCAGTGTTACAGTGTGTCTGTGTATTACAATAGCTGCTGTGTGTCAGTGTTACAGTGTGCCTGTGTATTACAATAGCTGCTGTATGTCAGTGTTACAGTGTGCCTGTGTATTACAATAGCTGTGTGTGTCAGTGTTACAGTGTGTGTGTGTGTCTGTGTATTACAATAGCTGCTGTATGTCAGTGTTACAGTGTGCCTGTGTATTACAATAGCTGTGTGTGAGTGTTACAGTGTGTCTGTGTATTACAATAGCTGCTGTGTGTCAGTGTTACAGTGTGTCTGTGTATTACAATAGCTGCTGTATGTCAGTGTTACAGTGTGTGTGTGTGTCTGTGTATTACAATAGCTGCTGTATGTCAGTGTTACAGTGTGTCTGTGTATTACAATAGCTGCTGTGTGTCAGTGTTACAGTGTGTCTGTGTATTACAATAGCTGCTGTATGTCAGTGTTACAGTGTGTCTGTGTATTACAATAGCTGCTGTGTGTCAGTGTTACAGTGTGTCTGTGTCTTACAATAGCTGCTGTATGTCAGTGTTACAGTGTGCCTGTGTATTACAATAGCTGTGTGTGTCAGTGTTACAGTGTGTGCCTGTGTATTACAATAGCTGCTGTATGGCAGTGTTACAGTGTGCCTGTGTATTACAATAGCTGTGTGTGTCAGTGTTACAGTGTGTCTGTGTATTACAATAGCTGTGTATGTCAGTGTTACAGCGTGTCTGTGTATTACAATAGCTGTATGTCAGTGTTACAGTGTGCCTGTGTATTACAATAGCTGTGTGTCAGTGTTACAGTGTGCCTGTGTATTACAATAGCTGCTGTATGTCAGTGTTACAGTGTGTCTGTGTATTACAATAGCTGCTGTATGTCAGTGTTACAGTGTGTCTGTGTATTACAATAGCTGCTGTATGTCAGTGTTACAGTGTGTGTCTGTGTATTACAATAGCTGCTGTGTCAGTGTTACAGTGTGTCTGTGTATTACAATAGCTGCTGTATGTCAGTGTTACAGTGTGTCTGTGTATTACAATAGCTGCTGTATGTCAGTGTTACAGTGTGTCTGTGTATTACAATAGCTGCTGTATGTCAGTGTTACAGTGTGTCTGTGTATTACAATAGCTGCTGTATGTCAGTGTTACAGTGTGTGTCTGTGTATTACAATAGCTGCTGTGTCAGTGTTACAGTGTGTCTGTGTATTACAATAGCTGCTGTATGTCAGTGTTACAGTGTGTCTGTGTATTACAATAGCTGCTGTATGTCAGTGTTACAGTGTGTGTCTGTGTATTACAATAGCTGCTGTGTCAGTGTTAGAGTGTGTCTGTGTATTACAATAGCTGCTGTATGTCAGTGTTACAGTGTGTCTGTGTATTACAATAGCTGCTGTATGTCAGTGTTACAGTGTGTCTGTGTATTACAATAGCTGCTGTATGTCAGTGTTACAGTGTGTCTGTGTATTACAATAGCTGCTGTATGTCAGTGTTACAGTGTGTGTCTGTGTATTACAATAGCTGCTGTGTCAGTGTTACAGTGTGTCTGTGTATTACAATAGCTGCTGTATGTCAGTGTTACAGTGTGTCTGTGTATTACAATAGCTGCTGTATGTCAGTGTTACAGTGTGTGTCTGTGTATTACAATAGCTGCTGTGTCAGTGTTACAGTGTGTCTGTGTATTACAATAGCTGCTGTATGTCAGTGTTACAGTGTGTCTGTGTATTACAATAGCTGCTGTATGTCAGTGTTACAGTGTGTGTCTGTGTATTACAATAGCTGCTGTGTCAGTGTTACAGTGTGTCTGTGTATTACAATAGCTGCTGTATGTCAGTGTTACAGTGTGTCTGTGTATTACAATAGCTGCTGTGTGTCAGTGTTACAGGGTGTCTGTGTATTAAAATAGCTGCTGTATGTCAGTATTACAGTGTGTCTGTGTATTACAATAGCTGCTGTATGTCAGTGTTACTGTGTGTCTGTGTATTACAATAGCTGCTGTGTGTCAGTGTTACAGTGTGTCTGTGTATTACAATAGCTGTGTATGTCAGTGTTACAGTGTGCCTGTGTATTACAATAGCTGTGTATGTCAGTGTTACAGTGTGTGCCTGTGTATTACAATAGCTGCTGTATGTCAGTGTTACAGTGTGCCTGTGTATTACAATAGCTGCTGTATGTCAGTGTTACAGTGTGTCTGTGTATTACAATAGGTGCTGTGTGTCAGTGTTACAGGGTGTCTGTGTATTACAATAGCTGCTGTATGTCAGTATTACAGTGTCTGTGTATTACAATAACTGCTGTATGTCAGTGTTACAGTGTGTCTGTGTATTACAATAGCTGTGTGTGTCAGTGTTACAGTGTGTGTGTATTACAATAGCTGTGTGTGTCAGTGTTACAGTGTGTCTGTGTATTACAATAGCTGTGTGTGTCAGTGTTACAGTGTGTCTGTGTATTACATTAGCTGCTGTATGTCAGTATTACAGTGTGTCTGTGTATTACAATAGCTGCTGTGTGTCAGTGTTACAGTGTGTCTGTGTATTACAATAGCTGCTGTATGTCAGTATTACAGTGTGTCTGTGTATTACAATAGCTGTGTATGTCAGTGTTACAGTGTGCCTGTGTATTACAATAGCTGCTGTATGTCAGTATTACAGTGTGTCTGTGTATTACAATAGCTGTGTATGTCAGTATTACAGTGTGTCTGTGTATTACAATAGCTGCTGTATGTCAGTATTACAGTGTGTGTCTGTGTATTACAATAGCTGTTGTGTGTCAGTGTTACAGTGTGTCTGTGTATTACAATAGCTGCTGTATGTCAGTGTTACAGTGTGTCTGTGTATTACAATAGCTGCTGTGTGTCAGTGTTACAGTGTGCCTGTGTATTACAATAGCTGCTGTATGTCAGTGTTACAGTGTGCCTGTGTATTACAATAGCTGTGTGTGTCAGTGTTACAGTGTGTGTGTGTGTCTGTGTATTACAATAGCTGCTGTATGTCAGTGTTACAGTGTGCCTGTGTATTACAATAGCTGTGTGTGAGTGTTACAGTGTGTCTGTGTATTACAATAGCTGCTGTGTGTCAGTGTTACAGTGTGTCTGTGTATTACAATAGCTGCTGTATGTCAGTGTTACAGTGTGTGTGTGTGTCTGTGTATTACAATAGCTGCTGTATGTCAGTGTTACAGTGTGTCTGTGTATTACAATAGCTGCTGTGTGTCAGTGTTACAGTGTGTCTGTGTATTACAATAGCTGCTGTATGTCAGTGTTACAGTGTGTCTGTGTATTACAATAGCTGCTGTGTGTCAGTGTTACAGTGTGTCTGTGTATTACAATAGCTGCTGTATGTCAGTGTTACAGTGTGCCTGTGTATTACAATAGCTGTGTGTGTCAGTGTTACAGTGTGTGCCTGTGTATTACAATAGCTGCTGTATGGCAGTGTTACAGTGTGCCTGTGTATTACAATAGCTGTGTGTGTCAGTGTTACAGTGTGTCTGTGTATTACAATAGCTGTGTATGTCAGTGTTACAGCGTGTCTGTGTATTACAATAGCTGTATGTCAGTGTTACAGTGTGCCTGTGTATTACAATAGCTGTGTGTCAGTGTTACAGTGTGCCTGTGTATTACAATAGCTGCTGTATGTCAGTGTTACAGTGTGTCTGTGTATTACAATAGCTGCTGTATGTCAGTGTCACAGTGTGTCTGTGTATTACAATAGCTGCTGTATGTCAGTGTTACAGTGTGTGTCTGTGTATTACAATAGCTGCTGTGTCAGTGTTACAGTGTGTCTGTGTATTACAATAGCTGCTGTATGTCAGTGTTACAGTGTGTCTGTGTATTACAATAGCTGCTGTATGTCAGTGTTACAGTGTGTCTGTGTATTACAATAGCTGCTGTATGTCAGTGTTACAGTGTGTCTGTGTATTACAATAGCTGCTGTATGTCAGTGTTACAGTGTGTGTCTGTGTATTACAATAGCTGCTGTGTCAGTGTTACAGTGTGTCTGTGTATTACAATAGCTGCTGTATGTCAGTGTTACAGTGTGTCTGTGTATTACAATAGCTGCTGTATGTCAGTGTTACAGTGTGTGTCTGTGTATTACAATAGCTGCTGTGTCAGTGTTAGAGTGTGTCTGTGTATTACAATAGCTGCTGTATGTCAGTGTTACAGTGTGTCTGTGTATTACAATAGCTGCTGTATGTCAGTGTTACAGTGTGTCTGTGTATTACAATAGCTGCTGTATGTCAGTGTTACAGTGTGTCTGTGTATTACAATAGCTGCTGTATGTCAGTGTTACAGTGTGTGTCTGTGTATTACAATAGCTGCTGTGTCAGTGTTACAGTGTGTCTGTGTATTACAATAGCTGCTGTATGTCAGTGTTACAGTGTGTCTGTGTATTACAATAGCTGCTGTATGTCAGTGTTACAGTGTGTGTCTGTGTATTACAATAGCTGCTGTGTCAGTGTTACAGTGTGTCTGTGTATTACAATAGCTGCTGTATGTCAGTGTTACAGTGTGTCTGTGTATTACAATAGCTGCTGTATGTCAGTGTTACAGTGTGTGTCTGTGTATTACAATAGCTGCTGTGTCAGTGTTACAGTGTGTCTGTGTATTACAATAGCTGCTGTATGTCAGTGTTACAGTGTGTCTGTGTATTACAATAGCTGCTGTATGTCAGTGTTACAGTGTGTCTGTGTATTACAATAGCTGCTGTATGTCAGTGTTACAGTGTGTCTGTGTATTACAATAGCTGCTGTATGTCAGTGTTACAGTGTGTGTCTGTGTATTACAATAGCTGCTGTGTCAGTGTTACAGTGTGTCTGTGTATTACAATAGCTGCTGTATGTCAGTGTTACAGTGTGTCTGTGTATTACAATAGCTGCTGTATGTCAGTGTTACAGTGTGTGTCTGTGTATTACAATAGCTGCTGTGTCAGTGTTACAGTGTCTGTGTATTACAATAGCTGCTGTGTGTCAGTGTTACTGTGTGTCTGTGTATTACAATAGCTGCTGTATGTCAGTGTTACAGTGTGTCTGTGTATTACAATAGCTGCTGTATGTCAGTGTTACAGTGTGTGTCTGTGTATTACAATAGCTGCTGTGTCAGTGTTACAGTGTGTCTGTGTATTACAATAGCTGCTGTATGTCAGTGTTACAGTGTGTCTGTGTATTACAATAGCTGCTGTATGTCAGTGTTACAGTGTGTCTGTGTATTACAATAGCTGCTGTATGTCAGTGTTACAGTGTGTCTGTGTATTACAATAGCTGCTGTATGTCAGTGTTACAGTGTGTGTCTGTGTATTACAATAGCTGCTGTGTCAGTGTTACAGTGTGTCTGTGTATTACAATAGCTGCTGTATGTCAGTGTTACAGTGTGTCTGTGTATTACAATAGCTGCTGTATGTCAGTGTTACAGTGTGTGTCTGTGTATTACAATAGCTGCTGTGTCAGTGTTACAGTGTCTGTGTATTACAATAGCTGCTGTGTGTCAGTGTTACTGTGTGTCTGTGTATTACAATAGCTGCTGTATGTCAGTGTTACAGTGTGTCTGTTTATTACAATAGCTGCTGTATGTCAGTGTTACAGTGTGTCTGTGTATTACAATAGCTGTGTGTGTCAGTGTTACAGTGTGCCTGTGTATTACAATAGCTGTGTATGTCAGTGTTACAGTGTGTCTGTGTATTACAATAGCTGCTGTATGTCAGTGTTACAGTGTGCCTGTGTATTACAATAGCTGCTGTGTGTCAGTGTTACTGTGTGCCTGTGTATTACAATAGCTGCTGTATGTCAGTGTTACAGTGTGCCTGTGTATTACAATAGCTGCTGTATGTCAGTGTTACAGTGTGTCTGTGTATTACAATAGCTGCTGTATGTCAGTGTTACAGTGTGTCTGTGTATTACAATAGCTGCTGTGTGTCAGTGTTACAGTGTGTCTGTGTATTACAATAGCTGCTGTATGTCGGTGTTACAGTGTCTGTGTATTACAATAGCTGCTGTATGTCAGTGTTACAGTGTGTCTGTGTATTACAATAGCTGCTGTGTGTCAGTGTTACAGTGTGTCTGTGTATTACAATAGCTGTGTATGTCAGTGTTACAGTGTGCCTGTGTATTACAATAGCTGTGTATGTCAGTGTTACAGTGTGTGCCTGTGTATTACAATAGCTGCTGTATGTCAGTGTTACAGTGTGCCTGTGTATTACAATAGCTGCTGTATGTCAGTGTTACAGTGTGTCTGTGTATTACAATAGCTGCTGTGTGTCAGTGTTACAGGGTGTCTGTGTATTAAAATAGCTGCTGTATGTCAGTATTACAGTGTGTCTGTGTATTACAATAGCTGCTGTATGTCAGTGTTACTGTGTGTCTGTGTATTACAATAGCTGCTGTGTGTCAGTGTTACAGTGTGTCTGTGTATTACAATAGCTGTGTATGTCAGTGTTACAGTGTGCCTGTGTATTACAATAGCTGTGTATGTCAGTGTTACAGTGTGTGCCTGTGTATTACAATAGCTGCTGTATGTCAGTGTTACAGTGTGCCTGTGTATTACAATAGCTGCTGTATGTCAGTGTTACAGTGTGTCTGTGTATTACAATAGGTGCTGTGTGTCAGTGTTACAGGGTGTCTGTGTATTACAATAGCTGCTGTATGTCAGTATTACAGTGTCTGTGTATTACAATAACTGCTGTATGTCAGTGTTACAGTGTGTCTGTGTATTACAATAGCTGTGTGTGTCAGTGTTACAGTGTGTGTGTATTACAATAGCTGTGTGTGTCAGTGTTACAGTGTGTCTGTGTATTACAATAGCTGTGTGTGTCAGTGTTACAGTGTGTCTGTGTATTACATTAGCTGCTGTATGTCAGTATTACAGTGTGTCTGTGTATTACAATAGCTGCTGTGTGTCAGTGTTACAGTGTGTCTGTGTATTACAATAGCTGCTGTATGTCAGTATTACAGTGTGTCTGTGTATTACAATAGCTGTGTATGTCAGTGTTACAGTGTGCCTGTGTATTACAATAGCTGCTGTATGTCAGTATTACAGTGTGTCTGTGTATTACAATAGCTGTGTATGTCAGTATTACAGTGTGTCTGTGTATTACAATAGCTGCTGTATGTCAGTATTACAGTGTGTGTCTGTGTATTACAATAGCTGTTGTGTGTCAGTGTTACAGTGTGTCTGTGTATTACAATAGCTGCTGTATGTCAGTGTTACAGTGTGTCTGTGTATTACAATAGCTGCTGTGTGTCAGTGTTACAGTGTGCCTGTGTATTACAATAGCTGCTGTATGTCAGTGTTACAGTGTGCCTGTGTATTACAATAGCTGTGTGTGTCAGTGTTACAGTGTGTGTGTGTGTCTGTGTATTACAATAGCTGCTGTATGTCAGTGTTACAGTGTGCCTGTGTATTACAATAGCTGTGTGTGAGTGTTACAGTGTGTCTGTGTATTACAATAGCTGCTGTGTGTCAGTGTTACAGTGTGTCTGTGTATTACAATAGCTGCTGTATGTCAGTGTTACAGTGTGTGTGTGTGTCTGTGTATTACAATAGCTGCTGTATGTCAGTGTTACAGTGTGTCTGTGTATTACAATAGCTGCTGTGTGTCAGTGTTACAGTGTGTCTGTGTATTACAATAGCTGCTGTATGTCAGTGTTACAGTGTGTCTGTGTATTACAATAGCTGCTGTGTGTCAGTGTTACAGTGTGTCTGTGTATTACAATAGCTGCTGTATGTCAGTGTTACAGTGTGCCTGTGTATTACAATAGCTGTGTGTGTCAGTGTTACAGTGTGTGCCTGTGTATTACAATAGCTGCTGTATGGCAGTGTTACAGTGTGCCTGTGTATTACAATAGCTGTGTGTGTCAGTGTTACAGTGTGTCTGTGTATTACAATAGCTGTGTATGTCAGTGTTACAGCGTGTCTGTGTATTACAATAGCTGTATGTCAGTGTTACAGTGTGCCTGTGTATTACAATAGCTGTGTGTCAGTGTTACAGTGTGCCTGTGTATTACAATAGCTGCTGTATGTCAGTGTTACAGTGTGTCTGTGTATTACAATAGCTGCTGTATGTCAGTGTTACAGTGTGTCTGTGTATTACAATAGCTGCTGTATGTCAGTGTTACAGTGTGTGTCTGTGTATTACAATAGCTGCTGTGTCAGTGTTACAGTGTGTCTGTGTATTACAATAGCTGCTGTATGTCAGTGTTACAGTGTGTCTGTGTATTACAATAGCTGCTGTATGTCAGTGTTACAGTGTGTCTGTGTATTACAATAGCTGCTGTATGTCAGTGTTACAGTGTGTCTGTGTATTACAATAGCTGCTGTATGTCAGTGTTACAGTGTGTGTCTGTGTATTACAATAGCTGCTGTGTCAGTGTTACAGTGTGTCTGTGTATTACAATAGCTGCTGTATGTCAGTGTTACAGTGTGTCTGTGTATTACAATAGCTGCTGTATGTCAGTGTTACAGTGTGTGTCTGTGTATTACAATAGCTGCTGTGTCAGTGTTACAGTGTGTCTGTGTATTACAATAGCTGCTGTATGTCAGTGTTACAGTGTGTCTGTGTATTACAATAGCTGCTGTATGTCAGTGTTACAGTGTGTCTGTGTATTACAATAGCTGCTGTATGTCAGTGTTACAGTGTGTCTGTGTATTACAATAGCTGCTGTATGTCAGTGTTACAGTGTGTGTCTGTGTATTACAATAGCTGCTGTGTCAGTGTTACAGTGTGTCTGTGTATTACAATAGCTGCTGTATGTCAGTGTTACAGTGTGTCTGTGTATTACAATAGCTGCTGTATGTCAGTGTTACAGTGTGTGTCTGTGTATTACAATAGCTGCTGTGTCAGTGTTACAGTGTGTCTGTGTATTACAATAGCTGCTGTGTGTCAGTGTTACAGTGTGCCTGTGTATTACAATAGCTGCTGTATGTCAGTGTTACAGTGTGCCTGTGTATTACAATAGCTGCTGTATGCTAGAGATTTTGCAGCAGAACTCACACAACCGCGACCGGAAGTGACGTATCGGAATTGAACGGAAGTGACGTATCGGAGCCAGCCAGGCAGGAACATCCACCCGAGAGGGAGCTCGATACAAAGACCCTGACAGCATTTGTAAACACCAAAGATTGGGACTAGAACAACGCACCCCGGAGGGAGCCCACGAGGGGAAGATGCCTAGAAGACGGCGTTCACCGCTGGAGGTGGAGAGTCCCAGAGAGTGGTGTCCCACGCAGAGTCACACCGGAGGAGGCGGGTGAGCCTGAAGCTAACAGCTTTCTCTCCTTGATCACAATGATTGTGACATATGCTTAAACCACTTGTTTTTATTGTAACTGTTCATTTTTAACCCCATAAAGTCGAGTTTTTTAGAGTACTGGTCTGCACTATGGTATCTTTTCTTTTGCATACACATTGCTGCTGAGCTGAGAGTTGGAGACTCCACGTCCTGGGTTGAGAAATCCTTCTGGCAGAGACCATTGTGTGTCAAAACCGCTTGATTTTGACTTACATCTTGTAAGTAGGCAACACTTATGAGCCAAGATTGAACACAGAATTTATACACGAGTTTCAAAACTGTCTGCACTTAGATTGTTTTTTTTTCTGTTATATTTCAGGGTGAAATTGTAGTTGAACAGGGCGGCCAGCCAGCGGTGTCCGGCCGCGTCGAGTTTGGCTGAGGTCATTATATAGGTAAGTGGATTGTTGTCGGTCCGCACCTCGAACGACACACCGTACAAGTAATCACGAAGTTTGTCTACAATGGCCCACTTGAGGGCCAAGAACTCGAGTTTGTGCACGGGGTAGTTCTGTTCACTGACGGTAAGACTGCAGCTGATATAAGCTATGGGTCGCAGTCCCTCTGGATATTTTTGATGTAACACCGCCCCTAATCCGCCCAGGCTAGCATCCACATGTAATATATACGGTTGCTCGGGGTCTGCATAGGCCAACACGGGGGCCACGGTCAAACTCTGTTTCAGGTCCGTGAAGGCTTGTTCGCACTCTGTCGTCCATTTGTCCCCAAAGTGTTGTCGGGCAAGCATAGCCTTCCGGCCGGTGTCTTCCAGATATATTTTGAGGAGGCCGTTGAGGGCTATGGCCCGTTGGGAATATCCCTCCACAAACCTGAGATAGTATCCGCAGAACCCCAGGAACGACCGCAACTCCCCCACATTGTCAGGTCGGGGCCAATTGACGATGGCTTCTATTTTGGCGGGGTCAGTGGCAATCCCCTCGGCGGACACTATGTGTCCCACGTAATTCACCGATGTCCTGCAGAAGCAGCATTTATCTAAGGAGAGCTTGAGTCCTTCTTGAGCTAATCGGTCAAGTACTTTCAGGAACCAAGCCTCGTGTTCCTCCAGGGTTTTCCCGAAGACTATGATGTCATCCAAATACACGAGACATTCTCGGGGATTCAAGTCACCTAAAGTCTTCTCCATTAGCCGCTGGAAGGTGGCGGGGGCACCACATATGCCTTGGGGCATACGGGTGAATTGGTAGAACCCCAGTGGACAAATGAATGCCGTTTTCTCTTGGTCTCATGGCTACCTGGTAGTAGCCAGACCTGAGGTCCAGTACACTGAACCATTTGCTTCCATGTAGGGCGTCCAGGATTTCTTCTATGCGGGGAAAATTATACTGGTCCGGTACCGTTCGATTGTTCAGTGTCCGGTAATCTACACATAACCTCACAGTCCCATTCTTCTTTCTTACTACCACTATGGGTGAGGCGTAAGGGCTTCGTGATTCCGTGACGATTCCGGCTTCTACCATCTCATGGAGAACCATCCGTACATCCTCTACGTCCCTAGGAGCGAGCCGACGGGAACGTTCCCTGAAGGGCTTTGTATCAGTCATCCATCTGCCCTGTAGAGAATATTGATCGTCTTTCTTCCAGTTGCACTCGTAACCGTTCCTTCCAGGCGTCAGACAGTCCGGACGAGCCAAAGTCGAAGTCCAACGGCGAACCGAGATCTTCCACTCGGGTAGCTTTTACTTGTACTGCTTCATCCACCGAGCTGACGCGGTAAATTCTCCCTATTCTCTGTCCTGCGTCGATGGCCATGGGAAATGGTGAAAGATTCTGGACCATCACATAAATCCGACGGGGAATGGCGGTCGGCAATCCCGGAATTCCGGTACTAGCCGATATCCTCGGCGGACATCTTCTTCTGGCGTGCTTTCTAGGGAAAAGAGCTGCTCCTCATCTACTCGTTCAGCGTATGCACACCAGGCGGATACCCTCTGTGTCTCTCCTGGTAAGAGTCTGGTCAGTCCCCCCCGGCCGCAGAACAACAGTCCATAGTCCTCCGAGGGTGGCAGAGGGGAATCCGGATCCACCTGGACAAGCTGCAGCTGTAGGCTGGACGTGGGCAGTCCATTAGTTTCTTGTAGATAGGCCCGGATAACGGCTTGTACAATGTCCGCATTCGTGCCTAGGATGATCGGATACTTAGATGGATCTTTGGGTTCTGGGCACACCAAGGCGTCCACCTTCATGGGGTGAGACTTTCCAGTGTTGGCCACGGTTACTATGCCGTCGATGGGGTAGTCGTCATTGCTTAGGCCTCTTACTTTGATATGCTCTGCCGATTTCAGAGGCCGCTTCTGGAGGTGTCCATCATAAAATCCTCGATACTGCACCGACACACTTTATTCGAGCAAATACCCAGTATGTACCTGGCAGATACCTGGAATGCGCCGCTCCTCACCTCTGACAAGCCCCGTTGCGTTTGCCTTCCCAGCCTGGGTTCATGCCTGGCTGACGGGCGGCTGATCTGTTAAATGATAATGATTAGGATTTAATAGGCTGCAATGCTTTGCGTGTCTACCAGATGGCATAAATTCATGAATTGTAATGCAGTATATATATATATACTGTGCAGTATTGCAGCCAGCGGGAATAAAATGCTTCAATCCCTGCTTGGAAAATACCTCAATGCACTCGGGCAGAAAACAGTCACAAACCTCAATACACCCGGGTATACCCGAATTCGTGGGACTAGCCGAGCTCGAATAAAGTGTGTCGCCAGTGTATATGATGCACTTGAGATCCCGTGTCCAGTAGCGCGGAGGAGTAGATACCGTCCACTAGGACCCAGATCATCGCTACCGGTCCCACGCGGTTACTCTCATCGTCGGGCCCGTCGCCACTTTGGGTGGGAACAGGGGTTTCTTGGCTGGCCGCATAAACACCGCATATCATGGCCTGGGGCGTGAATTTCTTGGGTGACGGGCTCCGGTGGCGAGACTCCCCCATCCGACAATCGTAGGAGATATGTCCCTTCTTCCCGCATTTGTAGCAGGACATATCCCTGGGTGGGGTACGGCGGTCATACGGAGGCAAGGTTCGTCTGGCGTATTTCGCCTTTCCGGGCCGGGTTTATCCGGCGGATCCTCCTTCTTCTCAGCACTCCCTTTGGGTTTAGTGCTGCTGGCTGCTTTAGCCTTCTGCGGGGAGTGAAGCATGAGATGCGTTTCGTGCTCTTTGACTTGCTGTAAGAGTTTGATAAACGAGGGGGGAGGTCCTCGAGTGAGGTTATCGCGAATCATGTTTGCAATAGGGTGAGTAGGACTGGACCCCCGTAGGTATTGTTTGTGGAGGTATTCGTCCATCTGTGAGGCGGTCACATATTTATGATGCAGCAGGGGTCCTAGGGAGATTTGCATGCGGTGGATGTAGGCAGACAAATCTTCTCCATCCTTTTGGTTGATGGCATAGTATTTGGCCCACAAGGTCCCATCATCCTCGGTCGCGCTATAGGCCTCGACGAGGAACTCGATCATCATACGAGCGATCAGGTCGGGATACTGTTCTCGGTGAATGCTGATCAAGGTGGACGCCGGGGGTCTCAAGCACTCCATGAGCCGTTGGTGTTTCACGACATCTGTACAAGACCATTCTTCCATTACTCCCCGAGTGTGCTCCTTCCAAGGGTCTATCCCATCCTCCCCCGTGGGTACAGGTAGAGTCCCCGAGAAGGCCTTTAATTTCCTGTAGCTTTGGGAATGTGTGGCCAGGGTAAGTGCTTCTACTAACAACGTTAAGCTTGAGGGGTTGGTTAACTGGTCTATCTTGTCACTGAGTTTCTGCAGCATGTCACTACGCACCCCCGCTTCTTCGGATGCGCTAGACCCGGGATAGCTAGATTCTGACTGACAGCTACCCGCCTCGCTCGCGGGGTAGTGAGCAAAGGGAAGCGTAGGGTCGTCGTCACCTAGTTCCCCCACAGGGGGATCCTGAAGTGGATAGACAAAGGGGCTGCTGCCAGGCGGATAGTTAGGAAGCGGCAGATATTGAGGGACTGCAGGTTCGAGGACTACTAGATCTTGCCGGCAATCTACTAGCAAGGTGTTCCACTTAGCATCTTGATCTATGAGCACATCTACCAGACGGGCTTTGGCAAAACCCGGTAGTTGTCGTAGGGCCGTTTGCAATGTCTCTACAGGTAAGGCCATGGGTACTTGGGTCACAGCCACTGCGCGGCGGGCGTGCGCATTTGCCGCGCCCAGTCGCGTATTTCCTGACGCGAGGGAAGGGCCATGGTGGTGGTATTTTTGGCTCGAGGGGCACCCCAGGTTTAAGATCTCAGCAGTGCCTCCAAATGTAGCCCTGGTTCCTAGCGAATACAGACCACTACCATATGCTGTATAACCTGTAGGCTCACAGGGCCTTAGAACATGCAGGCGCAGTGAGGCGATTGACGCTCGGCTAGGGACGGATTAAAAACACAATGACTAACTAACTTCAGAAAATTAATGACTGTGGAGGTGTCTGTCGATAAGAGTTTGTGGGTGCGCGGGGGAGAAATGAAGGATTAGTTGTGCAGCAGTTCAAAGAAATAACATACTGTAGAGTACAGTAATTTCAAAAGGTAGTTCATCATAATACTGTAATTTGATCCCTACACCCCCCAAATACAGTACATAAAAAGAACACAAATCAACCATGTGAAGGCAAACGCACAGATTTAATATCGTAATATCAAAATTGTTTTTGCAGCCTTGTGGATAAAATAACAGTTAAAAAATCATAATTAAAAATTTGGGGGGGGCACTCAAGCAAGCAGTGGTGGGTGAAGTTACAGGCGCATGATCAGGAATAAACTAGCTCCCATCCGAAAGAGGATTACACACAGGCGCATAGAGAGGTGATGCTCTGTGCAAATCAAATTCGAGAAGGGATTTTCCAAAGCGTTGCCGTAAACAAAGCCTCAAAATTCCCATCGCAAAGAGAATTACACGCAGGCGCAGTGAGGCTTTGTAGCTTGGCTATGGACGGATTCAGAACACAATGGCAAGATTCAGTAAATTAACGACTCTGTGGAGAGGGGGGGTTGGGTGACTCATGCGAAGTAAGCAGCTCCCATCTCAAAAAGGATTACACGCAGGTGCAGTGAGGCTTTGTAGCTCGACTATGGACGGATTAAGAACAAAATGGCAAGATTCAGAAAATTAACGACTCTGTGGAATTTCAAATCCTTGAGCTAGCGTTCGTGGGGGAGGGGGCTACAGGGTATAGCTGCATGAAGTTCAAAGCTAAAGACATACTTTAATTTCAAAAGGCAGTTCATCATAATAATACACCCCCAAATACAGTATGTAAAAAGCACACAAATCAACCATGTGCAGTCAAACGCACAGGGTCACAGTCAAAAGCTACAGCACAGATTGAATATCATAATACAGTAAGATGGTTTTTGCAGGCTTGTGGAGAAAATAAAAATAAAAAAATTACAATAAAAAAAATGTTTTAATTTTTTTTTGTCACTCACACAGGCAAGCAAGCAGTGGTGGGCGAAGTTACAGGCGCATGCGCAGTAAATTCCTGCTGTCAAGCAGGAATGTGATTGAAACCAGGCACACGATCAAATGGAATGGTGTGGGAGAGATGTACTGCATTGTAGAGAAGATAAGAAGTTGAAATACCCTACAGTGCAGTTAATTATCCTGAGTGAGGGGAGAGCGCTGTATATGCCGAAATGTGACACTGTTACAGTACACGCCTATGCGTTTCAACAATTTTCAAATGAGACATACTGAGATATACAGTACTGAGACATAGAGTACTGCAGAACAGCACTGCAAATGCATGTATACTTTAAATATGCAAATTTACAATTACTGCGCGGCTACACACAGACTTTGTACTGACGTAGGTTGAACCGCGAAGGTATTAGACTTCCAAGACAACAGCTCACAAATGCCCCCCTGAGTTTTTACACGGCATTACAGTATTGCAGACAGCGAGAATAAAATGCTAATATCACGAGCGCGTAAATAACGCAGTTCACTCCGGGCGAAAATGACAAAAAACGCACCTAACCGGGATAATCTGAGAGCCGCGGATATAGCCGACTTAGACTCAGGTCGGCCGCCACTGTATACTGATAAGTGTGCTTTTCTAGCAATCTTTTAAAGACTGACCATTTTTCTTCTACATTTTCCCTCCAAAAATATCATCCCAATGTATTACTTATAGATTATACTTCATTTTATTAAAATCTGCTTTTCTAAAGTTTAAGGTCTTTGTTGAACCCAAGTAATCTGTTTTTTGATCATTTATTTCAAATGAGACCATGTTATGATCACTGTTACCCAAATGTTCCAGGACTTGAATATTTGTTATTACTTCTACATTGTTTGATATTACCAAATCCAGTATTGCCCATCTCCTAGTTGGTTCCTCAAAAATTTGGGACATATAATTGTCTTTAAGCACCCCCAAAAATCTGTTTAATTTTGTTGTAATGCTAATCTCATTGCCCCGGTCTATGTCTGGATAATAAAATTCACCTTCTCCATTTGCAAAACTATTTTAGCTTTCTCAATCTCACAGATATTTGGTGGTTTATAGCATTTCCCTACAAACATTTTCTTTATACTTTTACCCCCACTGCTCATTTCTATCCACAAGGTCTCTAAATGTTCATCATTCCCTTCTGTAAGGAATCTGTTCCTGGGTTTGGTTGAAACCCTTTCCTTACAGAACTGTGCTGCTTCCAGACAACCTCCCTTCACATTCACCTGTGCTGGCAATTTCTGCAGTTCTGCCACGGTGCTCTCTAATTGGAGGAATGCCCTCACACCTCTCAACAGGGATTGGCCCGTTGGCCTTCTTATAGTTCTCTTACATTGCCTCAGTGCCGAGCATAGTCCTTTCTCATAGGATGTTACCGTGTTTGCCACAAGCTACCTGTTTGGCCGCCCTGTTCTTGTATTCTTGTTCCTGGTTCCTAGATCTGGTTCCTGTTCCCTGATCCTGGTTCCTGTGACCTGCTGCCTTTTCCCATAGCAAAGGTCTGCCTAGTGAGTCCTAGGTCTGCTGCTGTCTTGCCTCGTAGAGGCTTGTTTTGGACTCCTGTGCTGAAGTGCTTTTTTGCCTGCGCTGCCCGGCGGTGTGCCTGTTCCGGTCTCCTTCTCCCTTTGCTGTGACCGTACCATGGGTCGTTCCTGCTCCTTGCGTTGGGGCCACTCCCACGCTGCTGCTGCTCCTACGCTGAAGCGAAGCACCCGATTTCCCGTTGCCGAACCCCTTCTTGGATATCGATGTTTCTACTGTCTCCAACCCAGACCCTGGCGTGTCAAAGGATTACCCTGGCCTCTCCAACCCTGACCCTGCTATGAACGACTACGAACTGCGCAATCCAGAACCGGCTTCGTGGCCTAAGATCGGTGTATTCACATCCCCACCTCAGCCCAGCGGTCCGGTCTTGGTTTGTGGCGAGCACAAGCGTGACACCTTCATAAACATCTTCCCTTATAATAGGTTTTAGATCCGGTTAACATAAAACATACTCCACCTCCTCTTCTATTTGCTCGATCCTTCCGAAAAAGTGAATAACCCTCTAAATGAACTGCCCAGTCATGAATTTCATCCTACTATGTTTCAGTAATGCCTATGTTATCATACTGCACCCTTGCAGCTATTAATTCAAGCTCCCCCATTTTATCTGTCAGGCTTCTTGCATTAGCAAGCATGCATTTCAGGTTTTTTTCAGCCTGTACTACTATCTTATCTGATCCTTCCTGTCTGCGCCAACTTGGTTTAGTCTTTAGAAGTTTTCTAGTATTACTGTATCTGTATGTACTATAGGTGTCTCACTGCTTGTCAAACTCGTACTTGCCCCCATTCTACCTCCATAACCCCTTGTTTCCTCTTCTATTCTATTTAATTCGTTATCTGTTTAATTCCCCTCCCCCTTCCATCCTAGTTTAAACTCCCCTCCAACCTTTTTAACATTCTCCCCCTAGCACAGACGATCCCTTTTCATTGAGGTGCAATCCATCCCTAGAATATAGATGGCACTTCTCAGAAAAATGAGTCCCAGTGCTCTAAAAACCCAAAACCCTCCTTCCTGCACCACTTTCTTAGCCATGTATTTACCTCCCTAATCTCTTACTGTATTTATTTATAAAAATGTTTTACCAGGAAGTAATACATTGAGAGTTACCTCTCCTCTTCAAGTATGCATGGGCATAGAGTTTAGATGACAAACAATACATGGTTACAAATGCAGTTACATAAGTGAACATGGTATACATTATATACAAGACATAGCATGCACAGTTAAAGATAATTTGTATTATGGGCGTATGAAACAATTACAGACCACATTAAAATGTGTGACAGCCTTAGATTTGAAAGAACTTAGACTGGTGGTGGATGTAAGAGTCTCCGGTAGGTTGTTCCAGTTTTGGGGTGCACGGTAAGAGAAGGAGGAACGGCTGGATACTTTGCTGAACCTTGGGACCATGAACAGTCTTTTGGAGTCAGATCTCAGATGATAAGTGCTGCATGTGGTAGGGGTGAGGAGCTTGTTCAGATAGACAGGTAGCTTGCCTAGGAAGTATTTGAAGGCAAGACAGGACAGATTAACTTTGCACCTTGTCTCAAATGATGACCAACCTAGTTCTTTGACCATTTCGCAGTGGTGTGTACTGTATTTGCATAAGAGGACAAAACTGCATATTGAATTGTAGAGGGTATCAAGTTTGCTAAGGTGGGTTTGGGGTGGCGAGCCGTAAACTATGTCCCCATAGTCAATAATAGGCATTAGCATCTGCTGTGCGATACGCTTTCTGACCAGCAGACTTAGGGAGGATTTGTTCCTGTAAAGTACACCTAGTTTGGCATAGGTTTTGGATGTCAGGGTATCAATGTGCATCCCGAATGTTAAATGGGAGTCAAACCATATGCCCAAGTATTTAAAACTAGTAACAGGAGTTAGGGTGGTGTTAGTGTTGGTTCGGATCTGGAGCTCAGTCATTAGAAGCTTTAAAAATGTAGCCTTGGTCCCAAATACCATTGTTACTGTAATAGGGAATAAATTCCTTCTTCTGGTCAGTGTTGTGGTGGACAAATCTTGGAACACCTGAAACTTTATCTCCTTAAATCCATTGGTGTATGTAGCCCTGGTAATTTGGCATAGTGCGTCCTTTACTCAAAAGTGATGAAAACGCATTATAATATCTCTGGTCCCCTGGCTGACCAGAGAGATCTGTAGCAATGGTCAAGTTGCAAATCTGCTTCTGATCTGTCAGGCAGCATGTGGGCCAGCCATTTTGTAATAAAGTCTTCAGGGTCTGTATTTGACTCCAGGACCCCACGCACCCTTATTGTGAGGATTGGCATTACGTCATGCCCCCGCAATAGGTCCTGTGATGACACGGGTGACGTGCCACAGAACAACGAATCTACCTACTGGCACCAGACAGAGGGATACCTCCAGGTTTGGGCTTAGGCCCTGCCCCGCATCACGTCCCGTGATGATACGGGTGTCGCATCGCGCCCACAGGAAACCGCACACCGCCTTCGCGTCACGAAGAGCACGCAAGGGGTTAATCCTTAACTCCACACTAACCCAGGATAACCTGCACCTACGGCTCACTCCGCCTCCGTTCTACCATTGGGTGCTTGCTACCATGTGGGCGGTTCATGCTAATGTGTGGCAGCTGCTTGCTGGTTGCTTATTGGTCACCTGCCCTTTATATGCTCAGCCAGCCCTCTGGCAAATTGACTGAGCATAAATCTTCGTTCCTGAACATAGTGCTTACCTCAAGCTTCTGCTGCTTTGGGCATTTTTGATCCTGTCTTGTCTCTCAGTGTTTTGACCTCAGCTTGCTTCTGGACCTCTACCTTCTCCGCCCCTGGACCCCGGCAACCCTCTACGGACAACCGACTTGTCCAACCCCTGACCACAGCGAGTATTACGACTATCCTTACTTCTCCAACCCTGACAGGGCTATACGACTATCACTCTGCACCCCGGACGTGCTCACGTGGCTGGAGGTCGGTGTACACTAACATCCTGTAACGCTTGTGTGAGCCCACAAACAAGACCTGTACCCGAAACTGAGGTGGGAAGGACTATGCCACACACCCACAGTAGCGGGGGCGAGCCCAGAAGGTGGTTTTCAGTGTTGCTGGGTCTGGATATGTAGAAAGGGTTAATCCAATACTTGCCGGGGTCTATGGATTGGAGAGGTACACGTAGTTGAAGTTCGTAAGCCTGTGGTCTGGGGTTGGAGAGGTACTCATAGCCGTTATCCGTAAGCCAGGGGTCAAAGGGCCAGAGAGAATCCAAATGCAAAGCCAGGACGGTACACGAGAGGTTAACTGCAGAGAACAAGACAAGACTGGGCTGGACAAGACAGGCACACACAAAGGCTACACAAAATTATGTTCAGCAAAGTATGACAGGAAGAGGCAGTCCTTTATAGGAGACAGGAACCAGTAGGAGAGGGGGCGGAGCAGAGGCATGCCCTCCGCAGATGCCAAGGATAGGCTGCAGGAGACAAGGGCTCATAGCTAAACTTGCCATGCAGCTGGGGCTCAAAGCGCGCCATCATGTGCGTGCACCGCGCACAGCGGAAGTGCGACGCGTCCGAGGGGGCGGAGCTATGCTCGGTGGCCGTGCATAGAAGGAGCGGGTGCGCGCGTGCTCTGTAACAGGAGCGCACATCAGCGGGGGGTGGATCTTTGGCAGCTGCCGCTGCAGTACTATAGGTAAGCGAGGAGGGAGCTCGCCGCAAGGGACGCGTTCCCTGATTCCTCAAACATCCCCATCTCGGCCTCACGGTCCCATCTTGTTTGTGCTGAGCGCCCATTACACTTATGTTATTGCACCTATCCCTGTTCTCTGTGTCCTCTTGTCAGACTGCTAGCTCTGAGACCAGAGATTTGAGATGGGCTTTAGTTTTCTCTGTTTCTTGCATTGCTCTGATGGTTGTGTCTAAACGTTTTTCTATGTTATCAGTTCTGACCCCAAAGTTAGTAATGTCTTAGTTCAGCAAGCTCTTTTTGAAAGATTTAATTTCTCCCCCAAATTCCCTGAGGTCACTTCTAGTTACCAGGTGCTGATCTTTTCTAGCGCTCCTGAAATCCGATCGTTCTCCGTCGAAGTCAGAGCCCCCGCCCTGGGGCCTCCCGCTCGCACCATCTCGTTTTTTTTTAAGTAATCTGTTAGAACAGAGGATTTTAGGGGGATTTTGACTTGGTGGTCATCCTGGAAAGTACCGCTGGCTGTGGCTATCTGTGACCACGGTGAGGATGTTTTTTAAGCCAATTACGCTCTTTATTAGTCCTACAGAGAACCTCTCTTTTTTTCCCCCAGAGCAGCGCTTACAGACTCCAGTCTATCCTGCCCTTCGATGACGTAGATGTCAGAATATGGGTTTCACGTTGTTGGCGGTGAAGTGGTTAACCAGGCCAATAATAAAGGTCAAATGCCCAGCTGGTTACCCCTAAACCTTGTTGGGGATGAAGGGGTTAATTGTTGGTCACCACAATGCCATGTTTCCCTTATACATCAACTGTAATGTCCCTGTTTTGCAGCTCAGAAACTAGCTGCAGTCCTATGAATGTATGTAGAATGTGCAAACTATATTCACAGCACAAGGGGGAGCTCATAGCGCTGTGCCAAGCGGTAATTGAATAAGTGCATCTGTCGTAAGCGGCTCCATTGAAGCTCTGTATCACTTCCTAAACCACAAAACCCACCGGGGAAGTCTTAACCACAAACTCAAGTGGATAAGTGGTTTGCGGTCTAGTTGAAGTGGCAGAATGCAACAATGTATCCTGCGGTCTCGTTAACCAATTAAGGTCAAGTGGTGGAGTGTTTCTGCGGTTACCGATTCTGGCAAGCAGTGATACATTGTATGCCATAGCTCAAACCGCAAACCACATCACAGAGCCTATACAATTAAGTAGCTAACTTTTGTTAGGAAGGAGCTAGCACTCTAATTTTTGGAATACAGATAGCGGAGAATGTAACATTCACATACATATTGTTTTTATGTCACCCACACATACAGAAAGTACATATACAAATAAAATGTGTTTCCGGTATGTTTTAAAATGTAAAAGCAGGAACCCGTTCCTGCCAGTCAGGCCATGAATCCATTGGCATGTCAATGTGTTAAGAGTGGATGAGCTGAGGAATTTTTGATCTCCATACTTCAATGGGCACCCTGCTGAGTTGGTGCCATTGAAAAGCCACAGAGACCCTAGGTGTTAGGGCGGTCGGATTATTGCAAAGTACCAGATATCGGTGCGAAATATGGACTATCAACACTTGGTAGCCAAACCCCAGACTTACTGTCACCAGGTAAGAGGTTGGCCCCGGTATGCTAAGCAGCTTAGGTGTCAAGTTTGCGCATGATCTTAGCAAACCGGGAAACAACTTCTTCCCTTTTTGTGAGCTACTGGCAAGTCTGGGATAGGTGGGAAAAGTTGTTCCCACGGGAGGATTGGCTGGGTATGTTAGAGATAGGACCCTTAAACCCTATAAAAATGCCTGCAGCCCAGTCCTAGTTAGATAAATCTGAGATTCACCAAGATCCGTCCAAGTACAACGTCAGCGGTTCCGGAGTGTGAGGGGTTAACTACATCGTAACCAAGGATCGAGCCCCTCTTCCAGAATTCGTTTGAGCTCAGGATTCCCGAACGAATCCTGAAAGGACTAAACGAACAGATTTCCTCCGGCGCAGATACAGGGGTGGCAACTTGCGCCCCTAGCCAAGAATTGTCGCACGGCTCAAATAGCGCACCCACGTGCATGCGTGCAGGGGTGCCCAGAGACTTTGTTTTCAAGTAATTCGTTCTGTGGACATTTTCTTGTGTTTCCCCATCCCAGTAAGTGTTTATTAAGTGTAATTGTGAAGATTTGTATGTTTGTCTGAAAGGGAAATACATTACAATTTATTTTGTCCTCCATGTTGTGCTCAATCCAGAATCCTGGTATTAATGTGTTGATGAGACCTGGTCTACCGTGACATACGTCATGAGGGGGAACACTAGAGGACCATATCCAGGTATCTATGTCATCAAGGGGCAGGATATTTAAATAATGATTTTATACTGTATTAAAGCAGGGGTCTCCAGAGGTAAACCCCATTAATTTCAACTCCAGGTATCCCCTGCTTCTGGAGCAATAGACCTCAGTTTGGGTTTTAAAGCTAAGAGAGCTATTGCCCATTACTGTATGTGGTGGTGGTGGGGGTTGGGAGTAGAGGGGGTGGGTGATTGTGGTAGTTGCACCAGTGTGTCTATACTATCCTTCAGTGGTTACCAGGGACAATGGGATTCAAGTCACTGCCAGAGTCACAGGGTTCCCAGTAAGCAGACTAGCAAGTACGACACAATACAGTATACAGCAGAATAACCAAGTAGTAAGAACCACATGGGCAAACACTCAGTAAGGACAATAGATTTAATAAAGCGCGGTACAGTACACAAAGGGTTAACATAAAATACAGCAGCAATCAGCAGTAAAATAAATGGGAGACTAGAAAAAGTCCCTACAGCTCACAGTATAAGAGAATTACAGCCCTTGGGGACAGAAGGCTAAGTGCAGAGGCAGGGGGGGGTTATTGCATGGTCCAGCATGTCCAAGGAGTGACAACACCGCAAGTGAAAGGCTTCCCCATGTGAGTCTAAAAGCAAAAATGCCAGGAAGGGAATTTTAAAGATGCTCTGTTCCATTGTTCCGTATGGGTTTTTGGACCTACATGGACATTTGGGGTGGTTGATAATCTTCAGACACACCCAGGGCTTGCCCGCACACAACAGAAATGTAAAAATAAGAGGAAATCCAGACCGGAAGGTGTTAATGATTCCCTAACCAAGGGTGCCACTTTGTCTGAGATCTAACAAGCATTGAAGGCCCCATCTCAGCAGGTGTCATGCAGCAAATAGCAGTGCTCAGGTACAGGACAGAGGAAACACTGTAGTGGGCCTTTGGTGGATGTCGCTTGGGGGAGGGTATACAGTCTACTAAAAAAGCTATACCCTATTGTAAATACATTTGAACTTCTATTTCACTCCAAAATTAAGGTACCCGGTGGGCAAAGAGGCAACAGGCTGGGTATAACCTTTATTTAAGGACCTTGTCTATTCCATAAGGATCTTAATAATGAACTTTCTGAGAGCAAACATCAATGACTCTCTGTGACTTGTAATGCTACATATTTTTCATCTGTCTGATGTTTAACATGCTCTGAACTTTAGGTAAAATATTTCCCATGTTGTGAGCAAGTAGTCTCTTTCGTGTGTGAATTTTCTGATGTTTAACAAGAGTTGAGCTTTGGGAAAAACATTTCCCACATTCAGTACAAACAAATGGTTTCTCTCCTGTGTGAATTCTTTGGTGGCTAACGATCGATGACTTATAGGGAAAACATTTCCCACAATCACTGCAAACAAATGGTTTTTCTCCTGTATGACTTCTCTGATGAATAACAAGATCTGAATTTTGAGAAAAACATTTCCCACATTCAGAGCAAATAAATGGTTTCTCTCCTGTGTGAATTCTCTGATGTGTAACAAGATGTGAGTTCTTGGAAAAACATTTCCCACATATAGAGCAAGAAAACTGTTTATCTGCTTTGTGAATTCTCTGATGTCTAATAAGATATGATTTATGAGAGAAGTGTTTCCCACATTCAGAGCAAGGAAACAACTTCACTCCCTCGTGAATTTTCTGATGTTTAACAAAAGCTGAGTTATTAGTAAAGCATTTCTGCAATTCAGAGCATGTATACAGCCTTTCTGTAGTGTGTGTTCTTTGGTGAATTGTATAATCTGATTTATTATTAAAGTCTTTACCACATTCACTGCACTCATATTTCATTACTGACAAGTTTTCGTGAATTTTCTGTGCATTAGTATTTCCCTTTTCCCACTTCTCAATATTAGTAGAGGAAGGTTCAGTCCATATATGTTCTCTGAAAGTATAAATGTGGGAGGCTGTGGGATTTTCTTCATCTTGTGACCCTGATTCCTTAGCCATAATTCTCCCATCTTTTCTTTGTCTTTTCATTGGTTTATTTTGCCTCTCGTTATTTGCTCCTTGATCATTTTTAACAACCCTATTATCTTCATTTACAGAATCTGGTGATAAAAGAGGAGTGTGCCATCCGGCTGGTTTACTTCTGCTCATGGATTTACCTGTTGGAAATAAATACACTGTGTGAAAAAAAGTTAATAGCATAAACATAATTTAAAATTACTGGTTGAACATTTAGTATAAAACACGTCCCAAATTGCAATTGAAATATACTGTAAGCTAAATAAGTACTGTGGCAAAATTGAAAGCAACTTGGGTTCATTTACTTTTATATAGCTATTTTCTACAAATCTATTTAAATAGGTTTTGATAACTGACATGTTCTAGTCAGTCCTGGAACAAAGTGGGTTAAGTTAGCCGAGCTAAAGAAAATGTCCCAGATGTATAACTGACCCTCTGAAATGTCACCCGGGAGCCCACATCCTATACCAAGAACCAAAGTAAATGCCAAACAGAATACTGTAGATATCCTGAATCCTTGTGGTAGGAATCAGACAAGAATGTATACTGTGAATGCCACTGGAATTACACCTTTCAGAAACCTACTTGGATGGGAAATAATATTTATATTGTTTTGTATATTTATATTTTGATATAAATGGGTAATTAAGAGTATTTCAATCCCCCATTTTTCATTTTATTTAATTGCATGTGAAATAGTGGTAAAAGGTACCCGTATCTGGTATGTGGAATGACTCCAGGAGTACTCTGGTGACATTGAGGGACAGATTAGAGAAATCCAGACAGTTAATGGGATCCTCTAAAACAGTGTTTCTCAGAAGGGGTTTAGCGCACCCAGGAAAGGTGTGGGAGGATCAAAACGATGAGGTGCAGGGAGAAACAGAGCAGTTGTTAGGGAGCTGGGCAGTTTCCTCCACTTTTGATTGACTGCATTACCAAGCAATAGTCAATCAGGAGGTGGCGTCAGGAGCATGTGTACCTTCACTCTACCTCAGATTCTCTTGGACATAACACCTTATTAAAGGGTGTCAGCTATTTGCTGCTGTTACAGCTGCTCTGTTATTGGTCTTGGATAAAATGTTTCAGATGCATATTGAAGCATTTCCATCTTCACACATTACCTGCTATCACAGCTCTACCTCAGCATAATCCCATTTACTTCTCCAACGCCAACTCCTTCAATTAACAAGCATCCATCCAACACACCGCAACCTTCGTATCCCCCTGTACCTTATGTTTCCACTTGGGGCAGGGTCCTCCTTGCAAACTGTAACAATGTATGTATATGTTTGTTATTTGATGGTTTTCGTGCTCTATTGCTCAGCAGCACTATGGAATATGTTGCCACATTATCTCCTGTGTCTCTGTGCATATCTGTTCTATTATAACTGTAGACAAGAGAAATGACAAAGAATACACAGCGCAAAACACTCATAGTGAAGTAGATTTTAGTGAGTAAAATTCATTAAAAAGGTAAGTATTCTGCGTACATCAATTTAGATCATAACAGGCATATCATGTTACAAGACATGTGTTACGAACACCGGGATAGTAGTGGATCAGGAACGGAATCGCCGTCGGAATGTATCACACAGGTAGGTTGGCCTCTTTCACAAAGGCACCATCAGTCCTCTTGTTCATCAGCGTCTCGTCAGATGAAACATCCAAGATGTTGGGTGTAAGGTAGCACTCCCACACGGTGTCCCGTATTTCCGGTATGGAGAAGTCCCAAGTAGTCCCGTATTGGCAGAGAGCTCCCTCCCCTCCCCTCCCCACGAAAGTTCAGGCGGAGTACATGCACGGTTAAACCGCAGAGGTGGAATAAGGGAGGGGGTAGCAAGCATTGCTATGGTAAGCCGTATAGGACTCAGAGCATACACTGATGGATTGAGAAACTGCAATGCGTGATGTCACTTCAACGCGTCGTATGCAAGTTCATCCGTAGTAACAGGATACAGCAAATATTTGGAATACTTATCTTTTTAACGAATTTTACTCACTAAAATTGACTTCACTATGAGCGTTTTGCGCTGTGTTTTCTTTGTCATTTCCCTTGTCTAGTGATTGGGGGTGCTGAGCCATCCCCTTTGTTCATAGCTGGTTATGTATTATATTACTTAACATGTTATTCCTAATTATAATTATATACACTATGGATATTGGGTACTTCACTGTGTTTTTAATATTGGACACATATATTAGTTGCGCACTAAAATATTTTTTCACTGTCTATTGTAACTATGTAGGTGTCCTTTCTCTTCTGTGTGCGTGCGCCTATTCTCCTGTCCTGTAGGTGTCTGTTAAAAAATTCTTACAAGCGTCAACAATCACATTACATGTCATACAACATTTTATAAACAACACATTCTACACTCTACCCTACATCCGGGATCATTCCCTTTTATCCAGCATCCCCGGGGTCCCAGGACCTATAATACTTCCTTGTAGTATGATTCAGAAAAGAGGTGAGTTTCTCCATTAATTGGACACCGTTAACCTTTCTAATAACCTCTCTTCTGGAGGGCGGAAGTGTCTTTTTCCACATCACTGACACAGCGCATCTAGCCACCATTAGTATATATGAAATCAGTTTAAGTGTGTAGTGATTCAAACTCTCCATAGGCTTGGCTAGAATAATTAGGGTTGATCTGGCAGAATTGTAATACCCGTCACATCTTTTATTAATTTCAATACTGTCCTCCAGTATGTCAGCATTACTGGACAATACCACCAGATATGTGCCAGGTCTCCTGTCTGTCCACATCTCCTTCAGCACCTATCAGAAGCCTCCGGGAACATCTGCTTTAATCTTTTGGGGGTATAATACCAGCGTAACAAAATGTTATATATGTTCTCAAATCAACATTTTACCCGCATTCTTCCATATGTCTTCCCAGTCCTCCTGTTATTTCTGTCTGGAAATCAAAAGTCCACTGATCCATATATTTATGGGCCGGGGTATCCTTTTTTGGGATTAAGCCCTGGTACAGGGATGATAACAGCCCCTTTTGGTATGTCTTTGTTTTGCAGAGATCTTCGAATCGTGTGGATCTAGGAAATTCCACATCATGAAAACCCTGCCGTACAAAATGTCGGACCTGCATATACTTAAACAACTCGGTTTGGGGTAGATCGTACTTTCCCTTCAGTTCCTCGAACAACATTAGCTCGTCTTTTGCCAACAAATCTCCCACCTCTAAAATCCCTCTATGCCTCCAGGTATCAAAGCCCTGTCCCTGAAAAATGGGGAGAACCCCAGGGTTACCAAACAAGGGTGTAAGCCTGGATGGGACCGACATCACCTTATACTTATTTTTTGCCATCTACCAAATTTTCTAAGTAAACCCGATTACTGCTGGTTCAGATTGTCGCCCAGGCCCAGAGTCCGACCAGAGCCTGTTTTTTTTAATAAGCTCTCCAAGTCCACCCAAGCATACACCCCTCTTGGGAAGTGTCAATAAACCATTTGTTTCATATGAGAGGCTATATAATATTTGGGATTGCCATGCCACCACCTTCCCTAGCCCCCAAACACGATTGACCTGGCTATTCTCGGTTGTTTGTGTTTCCAAATAACTTGATTTTGAATCTCTTTTATACTTGTGTATGGACAGATATCAGCAACGTCTGAAAATAGTACAGAAGCCAAGGAAGGATATTCATCTTAACCGCAGTTATACGCCCTATCCAGGAGATATAATGGGAATTCCAGACATGCAGATCCTTATTTATTTTTGAGAAAAGGTCAGGGTAATTATACTTGTATAATGAGTGATAATCCCTAGTATGATATATCCCCAGATATGTCAAATGTGTATTTTTCCATTTATAGTTAAAAAAAGTAGGCTATTTAAGGACTTCAACCTCCTTTTTAGATAGTGTTAAATTTAGGGCTTCCGACTCTCCCATGCTAACTTTGTACCCAGATAAATCACCAAATTCCCGGAGAGTGGATTGCAAATTCGGGAGAGATGTCAGTGGATTAGATATAGTAAAGATGATGTCATCTCTAAACAGTGACATTTTGTAGCACTCATCCTTTATTTTAATCCCATGTATATAGGGGTAGGCTCTGATAGTAGCTGCCAGAGGTTCGATAGTTAAGACAAAAAGAAGGGGAGAAAGTGGGCACTTCTGCTTGGTCCCATTCTTAATTGTAATCAGATTCCTATCCCCACCTGGAATCTTCAGGGTGGCTGTTGGCGACTGATAGAGGACATGACTCCCCTGTAGAAAAATCCCAGAGAATCCAAATGCCTCTAGCGTTTTATCCAGGAAAGCCCACAATATCCTATCAAATGCCTTCTCCAGAACCAGGCTCAACAAAATAGCTTTCGGTTTAAATGTGTGTATCTGGTCAATGACATTAATATTTTTTCTTGCGTTATCCGACACCTGGCGTTAACTCACAAATCCCACCAATCATAATGGATTAATCTAGGAAGTATTGTATTCAACCTGTTAGCCAGAATTTTACTATAAATTTTCAAATCCGTATTTAGCAGTGAAATTGGCTTAAAACTGCCACAACATAAAGGGTCTTTTCCCTCTTTAGGGATCCCCACTATTTTAGCCTTCGTCATCTGTGGGGGGATTTGTTTTCTACTAAGAAAACCATTAAATAAATCCTACAGACAGGGCCCCAAAATTCCTATAAAAAATTTATAATATAAATTTGAAAAACCATCTGGCCCAGGTGCCTTTGATGGCTTTAGTTAGCGGACAGCCCTCCCCAGTTCTATCGGAGTTATTTTTGCATTTAAGATTTTATGGTCTTCCTCTGTTAATTTTGGAAGGTTACATTCCCTCAAATAATCCTCAATCTTGGCCAAACCAGGGATTTTACCATTTGGGTTTGAATTATCTAGGTTGTAAAGCTCTGTGTAGAATTGAGCATATTCCTCTCCAATCTTTGAGGGATTGAATGTCACTTCTTCTCCTTTTATCTAAATGGCAGGGACCGACGCCCTTGACTTGATCCCTCTAAGTTTATTTGCCAAAATACAGTTTGCCTTATCCCCTTTGTCGTAGTACGCCTGCTTAGTCTACTTAAGGGCCTCTCTACATCCTCCAGCTACAGCCTCTTGAGATCCCCCCTTGCGTGATTCAGAATTTTATACATTTTCCTCAACGGGTTTTTTTTCGTGTGTACTCTCCAACGCTGTAATTTTTTCCGTTAAATGTTTTTATTTTTCTATTTTCATTCTCTTTCTGTTGCTATTGAATAAGCTGTCCACTAATCATGACCCTATGTGCCTCCCATAAGGTTGCTGTCGATTCTAAAGACCCATTATTAATCTGGAAATAGTTTTGAAGTGAGTCTCCAAAATGTGAGCTAATCTCCAGGTGATAAAGGAGCGAATCATTCATCCTCCAATGGAATGATTTCATCTTGGCAAATTGGGGGTCAAACATAATTGCAGCTGGAGCATGAAGGGACCACGTAATAGGCCCCATATCTGAGTGAACCAATACTTTCAGGATATTGGGGGTTACAAATATATTATTGATTCTGGAGCCCGAATCGTGTTGGGGCGAGTAAAAAGAGTAATCTCTCTGCCCTTTATGTGAATGACGCCAGGCGTCGAGCAAACCACATTCTTAATTAGCAATCTGAGTTTATTTGCTGTACTAAATGTCATTGCAGAATGTGATTGCCCTGGGTGTGTGGATTTACCGACATCCGGGTCCAGGACCATGTTAAAGTCGCCTCCCAGGATCAATGAATGTTCTTGGCTATCTCCCATAGACTCCAATGTTTCCTTTACACAAATCAATTTGCCCCTCGTTAGGCGCATAGACATTCACTAGTGTGATACGTAGGCCTGAAAGAAGATTGTGGACCACAAGGGATCTCCCTTCTTGGTCTCTTATTACCTCCAATGTCTGGAACGGGATGTCATGTTTTATCAGAATCCCGACCCCACTTTTTTTTTATGATGAAAGACAAATAGAATGCTACAGGGTCCCCCTAAAAGTGTTTGGGGGCTCCTGGTTGTCAAAGTTCATCTCTTGCAGAAAAACGATGTCTGCTTTCAGTTTCCTAAATTCTTTTAGGGCCAGTCTATGCTTACTATTAGCGTTCAGGCCCTTAACATTAAGGGACACTAATTTCAATGGAATTTGGCTAGTCATTCCAGATTTCGTGTCTCTATATCTCTTGTGAAAGTTTTACTCTAAAGGTTTTAATGGTTGTGGTAGGCAAGGGGAAAAAAATTAGGGACGAGAACTTTCCCATGTCAGGAGTGTGGAGAAAAGCAAAAACAAATATTAGGTTGTAAGATAAGATGATGTGTGACGGTAGGGATAGCTGGCCTCACCAAATAAAGATAAAGCCCAGCTAGTTACCCCTAAAAACGTGCAACCGGGCTGCCCCAGTAATATTTAATACAGCCAAATGTTCTTAATATCTGGGGGAGAACAGGGGATGTGTAAATGTAACCCATGTCTGTAAGCATGAATCCTTTATTCCCTGTAATTGCAATCCCCCCGTTTAGTGAATCAATATTGTTCTGTGATGTGATTTGGGAGTCAGCCCTGTAAAGTGTAAATTGGATTATGTGACTTTATGTAAGCATTTCTAAGATAGAAGACTTGTAATGTGATTTGCATGTGTTCATTTCTATGGAGGCAGGCTCAGTGATTAGATCAGCCGAGGTGCCTGTAGAGAAATGTTGATTGAGACAGAAGCTGGGAGCATGGAGGTATTAAAGATATTTGGTGAGTGGGGAATAGTGGGCAATCAGGTTGGGGATGGGCTCTCAGGAAGGAGAGCCGTTGTTCCCTGCAGACTCTGGGGGACGTCTTGAGTGCCTTAGCACGCCCCTCCTCTGGCATTGTTGGCACCAACTCAATTCGTGCTCTGGTTGGCCAGCAGCACCTGTCCATGTAAAGGATAGCCACAGAGGGCTATACAAGGGGCACTGCTGATCAGAGCACTAGGCTATCTGAGAGACATTGTGGAAAGGAGTTTGGATCTTCACTGTGACCAGCTGGAGATACATGTCAGAGGGGCTGCTGTGTGTTCAGCACTCTAATATCCTGGACGAGAAGCGGTCCGGGTAAACTATTTGAAGCATGTCCCTGCACCCAGTCGAGGATAGAGACTTCCCCCCAGGTCCCCAGTGTGGTGAGTGTATGTTATATTGTGTATTTGTGTATTCGCTGGTTTACCCAGAATAAACTGGTTGTTAAATTATTTTGTCCTGTGCTTGGTGATAGTGAGCCCGGAAGGTTTTTGGTATTAAAAGTACTGGTCTCCCGTGACAGACTTTACCCAGCCACTCATTCCAAATTTGCGGCCAGTCCCTATGTGGCTTGGCCTGGCAGGCATATGGACCTAAGGGGGCATGGCGTTGGGCGTTGGGCATGCTGGTATCCCTTCTACACCATAAACCCCGCCCCTAATTATTCTCAACCTCATGATCACACCTTTGTTATAACTTGCTTAAGGTGTCAAAGATTAACAGGTAAATAAATTCTCACCAACTTTGTGTAAGGATCCAGCGCAGACTCCATTCCCGCCAAGCTCCAGTCACCTGATTGGCTCTAGGTTCTTCTCTGCCTGCAGCAGCAAGCCGGCACTTGATTCGCTGCTCCTCCTATTTAGGCTCAGCCCTTCCACCAGGAAGTTGGGGGAGCATAATCCTATGTAACCTGTGCTGGTTGCAAGCACCTAACCTAGTCTATTGTGGACTGATTGTTCATACTTGAAGTCGGATAGTGACCCCTGCGATCCTTCTCTCTCCAATCCCCGACCACGGCTAATGACCGCTATGATCTGAACCTCTCCAGTCCTGCCCCGGCTAACCACGACGATGAGACTCATACTCCGGACGTGGCCTCATGGCGGTGCTTCTACATCCCCACCTGGGTGCTGCTGGACCGTCCAGTTTGTGGTGAGCACTCAATTACAGTATGCTCAGTCCCGCAAACACAGACCCACTGAGATAGGTTGAATTCTGGACCTGCACAACAGCTTATTCCAAAGATGGCAACTATACCTGGACCGGAACGAGAGACGCATGGATGAGCTCCAGGCCTTTGTACTGTCCGGATACACGAAGGATGAGGGAGTGTGTCCTAGACTAACCAGTGGTATTCGGCAGTTGCTTGACGTTGTAAACTGCCTGGTAGCCAAGCTGGAGTAGGTGGGGAAAAAACGGGATGGGGAAGGGAAACAAAGAAGGGGCTGATGGTGTAGTAAATCAAAAACACCTTTAATAAACGAATGCAAGTTAACACTATCTTGCGAAACGCGTTGAGTGGAAGAGGAGAGGAGGAAATTTGTTCCCGGTTGATGGTGACGTCAGACGCCGACTCCAGTCAAACTGCACGAGAACCCCAGCGGCCGCTTTTGGGGATCGCCAGCGACAGCCAGAGACCGATGAAGCGCACACCGGCCAGCATTTTGCTGTAAAGATACTTTTAAGTGTCCTGAGTGGCAGTACAAAGTGTGAGTACGCCTTCAGGGGGCTTTTTATGCATTCGTTTATTAAAGGTGTTTTTGATTTACTAGACCATCAGCCCCTTCTTTGTTTCCCCTCCACACCCCGTTTTTTCCCCACCTACTCAAGCTTGGCTACCAGGCAGTTTACAACGTCAAGCAACTGCCGAATACCACTGGTTAGTCTAGGACACACTCCCTCATCCTTCATGTATCTGGTTCTCTAGAGGATTGTGGCTTCCCCTCATAAGGTGGAGTGGTCTTTTGACTTGGTTATTCATTTCCCACTTATTTTCTATTGTTTATTTCAGTTTTCTTTGTATTTTATATTTTATATTCTATATTCAATATTGTAGCATTTACTATTTTTCCACCACTAGGTGTTGCTGTGGTATTGTATTAGGAAGCGCCAGGCAGTCTATTTCTGTTCTTTGTACTGTCCGCACTGGCTCAGGTATCCCGCGGAACAGTCCCTGCAGTAGCACCGGGACCAGTCACCGTGTACCTCTCTTCTGAACCACGACTTCCTATGCCCAATCGCTATGGTGGGGATCCGCTCGGCTTTCTGGGTTTCCTCAACCAATGTTCCATTCAGTTTCAACTATCACCCTCCCGCTTCATCTCACAGCACTATCGGGTGGCATACATTATATCCCTTCTGACGAACGAGGCCTTGGCCTCACCTATCTGGGAGAATTGACTGGACCTTACTAATGATTTGGCTTTATTCAAGCAGGAACTCCGGCGTGTATTCGACACCCCAGGACGCAAAGTGACCGCCTCCTCTTCCCTTCTGCACCTCGCAAAGAGCTCTCGTTCGGTTTCCCGCTACGCTATGGAGTTCTGGTCTCTCGCCGTCGAGACCGGGTGGAATAATGAGGCACTCATTGCGGTCTTCTGGCAGGGTCTCTCCGAACATCTTAAAGATTAACTGTTTGCCCTCGAACGTCCAGGGGAACTGGAGGATCTCATAGCGCTTTGCATCCGTATGGACCAGCGGCATTAGGAATGGAGAGTTGAAAGAGCCCAGCGCTGAGGAGGTACCCGTTCTTTTCCTTCTTACTCAGCAGCTGCTATTCCTGATGATTTCCCAGGACCAGAGGAACCAATGCAACTAGGAGGCAGTAGACTTTCCTCCAGTGAGAGACTCCATACGAAAACTATAGAACTCTGCATTTACTGCAGCCTGCCCGGACATCACGCTCTCCGATGCCCCAAGAAGTTGGGAAATGCCAATTCCCAGAGAGATCTGGGAGTCACACTAGGAACTATTTGTCATTCTCCCTAGCGCCAACCTACTAGGCTCCTTCTTACCGTGGAGTTGACTGGTGCATGCTTCGTGTTCAGTCAAGACACAGGCTTTCCTGGATTCGGGATCAGGTGGCAATTTCATCGATCAGACCTTTGCCGAGAAGCACCGAATTCTTCTTATTAAGAAACGGATCCCTGTTGGGTTGGAGGCAAATGACGGTAGGCCGCTACAACCGGCGTTCATCTCACTGGAGATGGTCCAATTACATTTAACTACAGATAAAGATCATACGGAGGAGATACGCCTGGATGTCATCCACTCACCATCCGTCGATGTAATTCCTGGGTTAACCCAGGCTTCAATAGCATAACCTCCTGGTGGATTGGACGGCATCTTGTCTTACATGCTGGAGTCCCCGTGCAAGGATACCTGCTTGGTGCCCCAGATATTGTCCAGCATCGTTCTACCCCTCTTGGATACCCCGCTCGTCCTACCCAATGCCTACACCAAGTATGGGGATGTCTTCGACAAGGCCCAGTCTGAGGAGCTTCCGCCACATCTTTCCTTGTCCTATAGAATTGCTGCCTGGCTCAGTACCACCCAAAGGTTGTTCATACCCATTATCTCTTCCAGAGACTAAGGCCATGAAGGCATATATCCAGGAGACTCTGCAGAAAAGTTTTATCAGGAAGTCTTCGTCCCCTGCCGGGTCCAGCTTCTTCTTCGTAAAGAAAAAGGATGGACCACTCCGACTGTGCATTGACTATCGTGCATTGAATAACATTACAATCAAGAATCGCTATCCGCTGTCACTCATCTCTAAGCCCTTTGACCACTTACAGGGAGCATCTATATTCACGAAGCTTGACTTACGAAGAGCGTATAAACTGGTACATACAACACTCGAGATGGAGTATTTGGTCATGCCATTTAGTCTGTGTAATGCCCCCACCGTCTTCCAGAACTTTGTCAATTAAATCTTTTATTACCTGTTGGACAAATTTGTCATCATCTACATGAATGACATTCCAATTTCTCAGTCGGCACACGATCACACCAATCATGCAACATTTAAGAGAGAACCGCTTGTACGCGAAGCTAGAGAAATGCCTATTTCATCAGTCTAGTACCTCCTTCCTGGGGTACATAGTCTCTGATATAGGCCTGGCTATGGATCCGGCAAAGGTAAAGGCAGTTCTGGAATGGCCACGTCCCATCGGTTTTAAGGCTATCCAGCGATTCTTAGGAATTTGCCAACTATTATCGATGCTTCATTCAGAACTTTTTCTCGGTTCTGGCTCCCATCACTGCTCTCACCAACAAAGGAGCAGATACATCACTATGGCCTGCTGAAGCAATAAAAGCCTTTGAGACATTAAAAAAAACATTTGCATTGGCTCCCATCCTGGTATACCCAAATCCCGCTCTACCCTTCACCCTGGAGGTGGATGCGTCTGAAGTAAGGGCAGGGCAAAGACTCTTAGGAGCAGGCCAGCGGGTCTCCTTCATCCCTATTTCGGATCATCCATGGACACATATATCAATGGACTTCAGTGTGGAGCTACCCCAATCCAGGGGCATGGCTACGATACTAGTGGTGGTGGATCACGTCTCAAAACAAAGTCATTTCATTCCGCTGAAGGCTCTTCCCAACGTGTCCACCCTATCAGAAGTCATAATTCAAGAAATCTTCCGTCTTCACAGGACACCTTAAGTTATTGTATCCAACCGGGGTTCGCAGTTTGTCTCCAAATTCTGGAGGGCCTTTTGTCTTAAATAAATCATGACACGGTGTAATATGTCATGTGTTGTTGTTCATCTGAAGTTGTATTTACCTAATTTTTAGACCTGCTAAGGAACAGATGATTCTTATTATGTCCTGGTATGTAAAACCATAGAATTCAAAGAGGGTGTACTTTCTTTTTCACACAACTGTACGTCACACTTTGTATTTTTCTTTTGAACATTCAATAACTGTCAACGTTAATTCTTGAGCAGGGGCTTCTCTTGTCCTTTAATGGAACTTAATGTCCTTTGTGTCTGTTAACTGCATCCCAGTGTGGTGCACAACCCCCAAAATAATCCATCCCTTCAAACTCTTTGGGCCAAGGCCCACTCACCCACTGCCTGGCTCCTCAGTCAGCTCTTTCCCCTGCTCTGTGCAGGTTTTAGCATTCAACAAACCATGGGGGGGCTTCTCCACTGCACAGAAATGATCCTGTCACCCAGGCAATGGGCAGCTGACCTGACTCACAAGCAGAGCCATACCTGCAATGGAACATAAGGGACACCGAGAAAAACAGAGAATAAACAAAACTACAGTTCCAACGTGGATTTATTTGGACCGCCATGGGATGCAGACTCCTCGGTCAGAGAGTCCGCTGCAGACTCAGACTGAATCTTCCAAAATTTGGTGACCAATAATGAGACTTAACGGAGCCCTCTCAAGTGTGTAACCGGTCCTGGTCTTTTCCTCCTCGGTCCGTCGACCCCTCGGCAGGTCGCTCTTCCTCTGTGTTGACACCCTGGGTCCTCGCTGCTGACCCGATCTGTTCCTGGGGTCCAGTTCTAGTGCTGATAGGAAAGATGTTGATTCCTGAGGGTAGCAGAGCGAAGCCTGCCTCCCTCCATAGTTAGCTATTAGGTGGAACGGGAAGGCCCACCGATAGCGAATTCCCCTTTCCTGGAGTTGTAGTCCTCTTCTCCTTTCTATAGTCAGTCTGGACAGGTCCTGGAAGATCTGAATGGGGGCATTTTCGAATTCGATTGAACCTCTATTTCTGCGCCCTTTGATTATCTTTTCTTTAGTTGCGTATTGATGAAGCCTCAGCATCACATCGCTACTTTTTTGGGGGTCATCAAATTTCAGAGCCAACGATCTGTGAGCTCTGTCCATCAGCAGTTCACTATTTTGTAGTTGGGTGTCAATTGACAAAAAGTGTGTTTTGACACCGCCTCTGGGATGTGGCAAATTGGTAGGTTCTGCCTTCGTTCCCTGTTCTTCAAGTCATCCATACCTTTTCTCAGGGCTCTTACCTCTACGTTAAGTCATAGGACCTCATTGTTAGTATTTACCTGATTTTGTAATGTTTCATCCATCTTGTTTTCTAGCTCTCTCTCAGCTGTGTCTCTCTCTCTCCCGGTCTGATCCCGACGCCGCGCGCTCCACTCATGCCATCTTTTTTTTTTCCAGCTGTCGCTGACTGTTTGCGGCTAAATTGGGACAGATCCGGAGTCGCAGCTTTTTTTTTATCCTTCTTGAGGGGTATCTCCTGACGTTCCTGTAGAGGGAGAAAGGGGGTGGCCCGGTATTAAAGGGGTTGCACCCCATATGGCCATCCCCTGACCTCACCAGGGAGACAAGGGGTTACCTGGACTGCGGTCCAGGGATGTGGTTTGCACCTTGTTATACCATGAAAATGTATGTTCCCCTATTCCCATGTTTTACTATAATGTCAGTGTCTGCACCACACACACACTGGGATCCATCCAGGAGGGCAAGGGTTAATAGTTACATAGTGATTATAGCCCTTTGTGTAATTTCCCTGCCTTTTCAGGCACCATTTTGCAGAGTCCCATAGGTCGCCATTGGAGCTCCATGCTTTTCAATGGCGGATGTAGCTGTTCTGGACCTGTTTCCCTCGAAGACCAGCAGGTGGCGCCCGAGAGGAGGAGCGGCGGTTTCCCATTGTATGTCAATGGGCTCATTGACTTCAATGGAGATTCCTCGACGGCGCTTTCCTGGAACGAGTTGGCAGCCGTCCAAACCGCAAAACCACAAAGCGGATACTTTTTCTGAAAGAGAGCTTTGATCACTGATTAGTCAAGTTCAACGTTAAGTGGCGTGGGAATCTCCGGTTCTAGGGCACCCAGAAATAAAATTATTTTTGCCCCTAGTTCCTAGGTCCCCCCTCACTCGACCACCACCAGGTCCCCGTATCCAGGACCCCCAGAAAGGGTCATGCTGAGAAGAGCGGGTCACGCCATAGGTTCCAATGGTGGCGGCAGAAGCAGCCCAAGAAAACGACTAAGTCAGAAAAGCTACAAACCATAAGCCCATATCTTCGGTTCTGGAGGGTCCAGAGGGCCAGGGTTTGGGGTACCTGTAGTCACTGCTCCGGCATGACTGCAAAACCATCCTTGACCCTCTCTGACTAACCTGACGGAGTATGGACCACCTTAAAGGTTCGGGAGTTTTTCCCATAGACTTCAATGGCGGCCGGTTCCCATTGACCGGCTATGACGGAGAAACCCCATAGGCTTCAACGGCGGCGATGCCTCGTTGAAAGGCTATGGTGGCAGATTCCCATAGCCGCCAATGGCGGCAGTTTCCCATTGAAAGTCTATGGCGGTGGAGCCCGTTGTTTTCAATGGGGGTTTAGTGAAAAACCGTGATTTAATTTACAGCAGAGATTTTTGTATAAAAATAGGAAACGGTTTAAGTTGTATTTGTGTATCTCCGGTTCCGAAGGTCCCAGCAGGCTGAAACTTGTACCATATGGTGTCCCTGTTCCGGCATTGAGAACTGGGCAGTTTGGACCCGCTGGACCCAACAGAACCGGATATTTTAATATGTTTGTGTTTCACATATAATGTTGTATCCCAAGGCAGGGATAAAATCCCGAGGAGATTCCTTTGCACAAAAGGAAGCAGATGGTCAGAGGGGCGACCCAATGTCTAGAGACCAAGTACTGTTCAAAGGATTTTGCCACCCTCACTGTTTACCTGAGGGCGGAGACACCTCAAACCAGAGTGGTCTGTGAGTGTTATATTTTACACCTTCCAACAAAGGGTATCCTGCCAGATATTCCATTTGGTAGACTGGCCGGCATCCCTGATGTAAATGTGGGGCTACAGAAATGAGACCCCCAGGGTCCTAGTGCGCATGAGCTAACTAGCAGGGGGCATGGGTTAAAATGTGTTCCCACGTTAAAGATTGGATACAGGTAATTGTTATCCAATAGCCCGTACTCCATGTTAAGGATAGGGTTACAAAGATATATAAACTGTGGTAACCCCTATATCCAGGTTGTTCAAAATACCATCTTGATTGTTACCTGATTGCTGGAGAATTGCTATCTGATACTTCTCATCCCCCCACCCCAAGTAAGTGTTACTACCTTGCCTGTTAATTGTACTATGTTGCTGTGTTCACCTATTTAAGGAATAAATATACTTTATTATATCTAAGCCTCGTTCAGTTCAACCCAGTTACTTGGTGTATTATTATAGCCTGTTTCAAAGCTACCGTCACAGTTCCCCTGCCTGCTGCTGGGCTTTAAAGTATGTTCTGAGGTGCCTATTGGAGGCTATATCCAAATATGCGGAGCGGGATGCACGGAGCTCAGCTAGCACACGTGCACACGCTCTGACATTACGCGCGCTCCCCTTGTCTGTATCTTTTCTTGCGCGTGTGTGTGCGTATGTATCTGTTCTCTTGGGTGTGCGAGTGAGTGTGTGTTATGTGTGTATCTGTTCTTGTGTGTGTGTGTGTGTGTATCTGACCTGTGGTCTATGTCTAAGCAAGTCAGCGGTGGAGGAAGCGCGCGGCGCACTGCAGAGGAGGAAGCGCGCGGCGCACTGCAGAGGAGGAAGTGCGCGGTGCACTGCAGAGGAGGGCGGTAGAGGACAGCGAGGTCGCCCTTACGGTGAGAAGTGTGTGTTCTTACCCAGCTTTCTCAACTTGCCTCTTCATTAATGGGAGGGGAGGTTATTATGTGAATGATGGGAGGGGGTTTGTGCATTGGTGGGAAGGGGGTTATGTGTATTGGGAGGAGGGGAGAGATGGGGGAGTGGGACATAGAAAGGGGGTCTCGCATGGCCGCCGATGTTCGTTTTCATTTGATTATATTATCGATTCATTTGCTGTTATGAAGGCGAGACAAAAATTTAGGGGTGACAAAAAGGTATGGGCCTAAGGATCGCAAAATTGTAACTTGTAATTAGATTGTAAGCTTCCCGGAGCAGGGACTCCTCTTCCGAAATGTTACTTTTATGTCTGAAGCACTTATTCCCATGATCTGTTATTTGTATTATTTGTTATTTATATGATTGTCACGTGGCAAACAAACAATTATAAGCCCTCTAAAAAGCGCTAATCTACACAATGTGAATGAATAGTGATTACAAGTTAAGGTGAATAGCCCTAAAGTGATCAACAAATATATGTGAAAAACAAATAAATAAATGAAAATGGTGAAAAAAAGCAGCCTATGGGACAAAAAATCAACAGGTTATTCCAAACCTGTACAAGCCAAAATACATACAAATAAATTGTCCCAGGCGCTGTGAATAAAGTCCAATGAACCCCAATACCGTGAACCAATTGGGCAGTCTTTGGTAAGGCTTCCTATGCCAGATAGATGATCTTGATAGTTTGGTGGACAGGCAGGGGTGTTGTCTGATCTGGTGTTATGATGCTTCTGTAATCATAGAGAAAAAAGACAGCAGGACACGCACATGGCGTGGTATGGCTTTTTCAATCACCCCCCTTGCCTAGAACCCTGAAATCCTACTTACAGGATGAGGGCTCTCATGTACAGTTGAGAGAATCTGTGCCTCACGTCTCCATCCCTCACAGCGTCTCACGGATCCACGTGGTCTGGTCTGCAGGGATCCCCTTATTCGGCATTGATGGTACCAGCACTCCCACAGATGTTCACATGTGGGGGAAGGGGGGGGGTTGGAGACGGGGAAAGATTGTAGAAATAGACTAGTGTGATAACGTTCAGGGTATTTATTAACACACACAAACACAATAAAATCACACTTACAATCTAAAAGAATGGTGAGCTCCGCTCAAAATGCCGTCCGCAGCTTGTGCAGTTTCCAGTGTTGCTCAGGGAACGGTCACCACGCGCTGTACTCGATTCCGGATCTCGAGTGACGTCAGCGGTGGATCAGACCGGGACTCTCCTCACACTAGGAACTACGGGTGCCCGGGCAGCTCAATTCACTAGGCTCCTCCTCCCTACGCGTTTCGTGACGTGTTGTCACTTCCTCAGGGGATAATGGAGCCTAGTGGATAGGCTATTTATGCTAATTCCAGGTAGAGAGCCCTCCTATAAGTGGGACGGACTGGGCGTGATTACCATGTGTTACATTCAACTGCGATCGTGAAAATGGCAGATTGGGATCAATGTTAACACATACATCATCAATTTTGGACCCTTGTCATAGCATATAATTTAAAAAAACAGCCTACATTTCTAGTGAATTGATTAGTAACTAAAACATCTTATTGATCAAATCCTAAGAAATCACATTGATAGTTTAAAAACATCTACATTGTACGAGATTATTCAAAACATTGTGTACCACTTAAATGATATTCTTATGCAGTACATATACATAACACAGTTGTTATGATTTAAAAAATATTTAACAACACTTATAAAAACAAATAAACAGAGTTCAGTGCACTAGTAAAATGAATTGGTACACAGATTTTAAAATGAGCAGTAAGAATCTGATGATCACTCAGGTATAGTAAAATGATCAAAACCCTAATTGATTCACTGATCTTTTAAAAAAGCTGCCAGGTCGAAATCGATATTAAGGCCGAGGGGGGACAGTGTCTTCAGTACATAGATCCAATAACTTTCTTTTTTAGATACTAAATTAAGTCTGTCTCCCCCCCGCCAACTACTTTTTGGGTTATCGATCCCTACACATACCAGACCCTCTGGGTTCTGGCCATGATGCGTTTTAAAATGATTTGAGACACTGTGAGTCTCGAGGCCCCTCTTAATATTGTAGACGTGTTCTGCGAACCGTCTTTTGAGGGGTCTCCCTGTGCGGCCTACATATTGCAGGCCGCAAGGACATTCTAATAAGTACACACAGAAATTGGTCCTACAGTTGATAAAAGTTTTAATATCAAAACTAGTCCCTGTTACTCTGGATTGAAAGTTTTTTGTCTTTTTACTGTACTTGCAACCAATACAGTTGTTACAAGTGTAATACCCCTTGAGATCATTTAACCATGACACATGGCGATCTCTGAGGCCATCAATAGGACAGCTGGGAGAGAGGGAAGATTTCAAATTCCTAGCCCTTTTATAAACTATTTTTGGTTTATTGGGGAGGATAGATTTCAGGATAGGGTCTTTACGGAGAATGCCCCAATGTTTGTTAAAAGTCTTGGATATAACTGGGGCCAGCCCACTATACTGAGTGATAAAAAATGGAAACTGATCTGGGATTTTGGGTTTAGAAATTCCTCCCATATCCCATAAACTTCCTTGATCTATCCCTATATGTAACTGACAATACAGTCCACACTAAAACCTTCCACAAGGAAGTAGATGCGAACACTTATTTGTTGGCATCAAGCCATCATCATTCCCAATGGCTGCGCAATATTCCGAAAGGACAGGCATTAAGAATTAGAAGAAATTGCTCAGAAGATCATGTCTATTATCAGCAGATCAAGGATCTAAAAACTAAGTTCATGGAACGAGGATATAAACATCAGGAACTAGATAGAGCTATATTAGAAGTTAACAAAATAGATAGAGCCTCTCTAATATGTAGCAAAGATATGGGAGGAATTTCTAAACCCAAAATCCCAGATCAGTTTCCATTTTTTATCACTCAGTATAGTGGGCTGGCCCCAGTTATATCCAAGACTTTTAACAAACATTGGGGCATTCTCCGTAAAGACCCTATCCTGAAATCTATCCTCCCCAATAAACCAAAAATAGTTTATAAAAGGGCTAGGAATTTGAAATCTTCCCTCTCTCCCAGCTGTCCTATTGATGGCCTCAGAGATCGCCATGTGTCATGGTTAAATGATCTCAAGGGGTATTACACTTGTAACAACTGTATTGGTTGCAAGTACAGTAAAAAGACAAAAAACTTTCAATCCAGAGTAACAGGGACTAGTTTTGATATTAAAACTTTTATCAACTGTAGGACCAATTTCTGTGTGTACTTATTAGAATGTCCTTGCGGCCTGCAATATGTAGGCCGCACAGGGAGACCCCTCAAAAGACGGTTCGCAGAACACGTCTACAATATTAAGAGGGGCCTCGAGACTCACAGTGTCTCAAATCATTTTAAAACGCATCATGGCCAGAACCCAGAGGGTCTGGTATGTGTAGGGATCGATAACCCAAAAAGTAGTTGGCGGGGGGGAGACAGACTTAATTTAGTATCTAAAAAAGAAAGTTATTGGATCTATGTACTGAAGACACTGTCCCCCCTCGGCCTTAATATCGATTTCGACCTGGCAGCTTTTTTAAAAGATCAGTGAATCAATTAGGGTTTTGATCATTTTACTATACCTGAGTGATCATCAGATTCTTACTGCTCATTTTAAAATCTGTGTACCAATTCATTTTACTAGTGCACTGAACTCTGTTTATTTGTTTTTATAAGTGTTGTTAAATATTTTTTAAATCATAACAACTGTGTTATGTATATGTACTGCATAAGAATATCATTTAAGTGGTACACAATGTTTTGAATAATCTCGTACAATGTAGATGTTTTTAAACTATCAATGTGATTTCTTAGGATTTGATCAATAAGATGTTTTAGTTACTAATCAATTCACTAGAAATGTAGGCTGTTTTTTTAAATTATATGCTATGACAAGGGTCCAAAATTGATGATGTATGTGTTAACATTGATCCCAATCTGCCATTTTCACGATCGCAGTTGAATGTAACACATGGTAATCACGCCCAGTCCGTCCCACTTATAGGAGGGCTCTCTACCTGGAATTAGCATAAATAGCCTATCCACTAGGCTCCATTATCCCCTGAGGAAGTGACAACACGTCACGAAACGCGTAGGGAGGAGGAGCCTAGTGAATTGAGCTGCCCGGGCACCCGTAGTTCCTAGTGTGAGGAGAGTCCCGGTCTGATCCACCGCTGACGTCACTCGAGATCCGGAATCGAGTACAGCGCGTGGTGACCGTTCCCTGAGCAACACTGGAAACTGCACAAGCTGCGGACGGCATTTTGAGCGGAGCTCACCATTCTTTTAGATTGTAAGTGTGATTTTATTGTGTTTGTGTGTGTTAATAAATACCCTGAACGTTATCACACTAGTCTATTTCTACAATCTTTCCCCGTCTCCAACCCCCCCCCTTCCCCCACATGTGAACATCTGTGGGAGTGCTGGTACCATCAACGCCGAATAAGGGGATCCCTGCAGACCAGACCACGTGGATCCGTGAGACGCTGTGAGGGATGGAGACGTGAGGCACAGATTCTCTCAACTGTACATGAGAGCCCTCATCCTGTAAGTAGGATTTCAGGGTTCTAGGCAAGGGGGGTGATTGAAAAAGCCATACCACGCCATGTGCGTGTCCTGCTGTCTTTTTTCTCTATGATTACAGAAGCATCATAACACCAGATCAGACAACACCCCTGCCTGTCCACCAAACTATCAAGATCATCTATCTGGCATAGGAAGCCTTACCAAAGACTGCCCAATTGGTTCACGGTATTGGGGTTCATTGGACTTTATTCACAGCGCCTGGGACAATTTATTTATATGATTGTCACGTGTATTACCCCTGTGAAGCGCTATGTACATTAATGGCGCTATATAAATAAATACATACATACATAAATATGTGTATATCCTTGTGTGTGTGTGTGTGTGTGCCTATATTTGTTCTCTTTTATGTGCATCTGTTCTCATGTGTCTTTCTGTCATGTGCATATCTGTTTTTCTGTGGTGTGTGTACCTTTTCTCGTGAATGTGTATTAGTTCTCCTGTGGTATCTGTTTCTGCCCTGTATCTGAGTATCTAACCTGTGGTATATGTATGTGTGTCTTATGTGTATCTGTTCTTCGCTGTGTGTGTGTGTTTATCTATTCCTGTGGTGCATATTTTTTCCTCTGTGTTGTGTCTCTGCCCTGTGTGTATCTATTCTCCTGTCCTGTGTATATCTATTCTCCTGTCCTGTGTATATCTATTCTCCTGTGGGGTTTCTGTCTGTCCTGTGTGAGTGCACCTGTCCTGTGTTTATCTGTTGTCATGTGGTGTGTGTGTGTGTCTGTCTGTCATATGTATGTGTGTGTATGTGTTCTCCTGCGGTGAGTGTATCTGTCTGTCTTGTGTGTATCTGTTCTCATGTGCTCACTGAGCATTATGAATAGGGGAACTTGTTAGAAAAAAGGTTGGGATCCTCTGCTCTAAAATATCCCGTCCTGAGTGACAGAGATGAGCCTCTGTTTGCCCGGCTCTGTAACCTGTTTCTTGTTCCTGACATAAACCTCACAACAAAAACACAAAGTGTACAGTAACTTGAGCTCCTGTTTGCTGGATCCAAACATGACAGACATCTCTATTAGAATAACAGAAAACCTCCTCTTACCCAGTGAGCTAAGGTTTTGGGGATTCCCCATCAAGTCCTTATAACGCTCCGTGTGTCCTTCTAAATACTCCCACTCCTCCATGGAGAAATACACAGCAACATCATCACACTTTATAGGTACCTGAAACACAGAGAATCCCCCACTCAGTATCCAGACATAATAACTGGTTCTGTAAGAATATTTTCCTTATGGAAAGTCAGGTGACCAAGGCAGAGAGGAAAATACAGATATATAGAACAAAGTTTGCTCAAGAAAATGAATGAAGACAGAAAGGAGGTAATATCTAACGCTGCCCAGCAGCCCTCACCTCTCCAGTCAGCAGGTGAATGATGATGTTGGTGTGTTCCAGGATCTTCTCAGACATCAGCTTCTTGTTATTGTTTCTCTCATGTATCAGGGAGTTAGTTGGATTCTCCATGATGGGTCTCTGGGTCCTGCAGAATATTTCTGGCACACAGGGACTGTTGCTGTCTGTGACATGCTCACCGTGCTTCTTCACAACAATATAATCCTACATAATGAGAGACAGTAATAAATATCACTGTGCAGAGCAAGAGACAACAGATGATATATCATGTTCCTGCAGATGTCGCTTTGCAGTAAGAGGGACACGTCTCTTCTTAAAAGCTCTATACTCAATCTATTCAGTGCCCTCCCCACCAATTCTGTCTATTATATCACTGAGATGTCTGCACCAAACTCAGACTCCCCTGTGCCTACAGTATATGAACACCAAGATAATGGATTGTACAAATATCACATTAAAAAGTATACTGTATGTAATCATTACAGAAATTGTGACACTATGGATATTACAGAATAATGTAGCACAGACACAAAACATATATTTTATAATATAAATAATATATATATATATATATATGAAAAAAAGGAGAGAGCGCACGCCCCATAGCGTAAAATTGTATATTTAATGAGGGGAAGGGGGAGAGGGGGGGTAAAAATGCACTTACAAAAGTACAGTTAAAAGCCCTTTGAGAAAGTTACCCGTGAGTGACGAAACGCGTCAGGGAGCGTCATCACGTTGGACGCATTGACATTACGTCATCACAAAGCGCTGGAGCGGACCGATCCACGCGCTGGTGCTACAGAGGCTTGAGTACACGGAGCCAATTTCTTGGACTCTTAAACAGCATTATACATCTACTGGCCCTGGATACCTGCTGGGACGTTGATCCATTCTGCTTTGAGATCGGGATTGCCCCAAGAATATACAGCAGTAACCGGATGGTGGTGATTATTATCACACAATGCTTATTTTAACTGTACTTTTGTAAGTGCATTTTTACCCCCCCTCTCCCCCTTCCCCTCATTAAATATACAATTTTACGCTATGGGGCGTGCGCTCTCTCCTCTTTTTTTCTTTTAGATTTCCTGTGGACGTGGTTTGTCCATATTGAGAGCAGCCGGAGACCCTCTGCACCAGCACCCATTTCTTATTGGACTATTATCTGAGGACTGTTTTTTTACCTTCTCTTTTGCCTTTTTTTTATGTTGTTATTTTTAAGCATTTTTTATATATATTGTTTGATAGTGTGTAGTTATTCTCAGTATTGTGCACAGGTTTAGGATTATTTTGTGCTATTATATTAATTATGGGATTCACATTTATTATCTATTTCTGATAAGATATATTAATATGGATTAAATTCCAGCACAGATTCTTTAGATTTATTTTTTATTATTTGGAATTAGAGGCGCTGCTTTCCTTTTCTGTTTGTCCTCATATATATATATATATATATATATATATATATATATATATATATATATATACACACACACAGTGGTCGACAAATCACCAAAAAATCTACTCGCCGATCAAAAAAATCTACTCGCCACCTAGTACCACACGTGTGCTGCTTGGGCCAATAGGAGCTCGCCACGATGTTAAATCCACTCGCCCGGGGCGTGCAAATGTATAGGTTTGTCGAACACTGTATATGTATACTGTATATATATATATATATATATATATATTGTGACAGAAACCAGGGGATGGTAATAAATTCCGTATATAGGGCTCCCAGGATACTAGACAGTTTCTATCCTGTTTGGCCTGGGAGTGCAGCCTTATAATACATACACTCCATCCCACAGTTTGGCAAGCGCTGGAACTGAGGGATGAGAGATCCAGACCAGAGTTTGTCTGCTGCCTGATTTCTGTCACCTGTCATGCTAATTAGGAATCAGGTATGAAAGACTGATTCCCTGTTTGCTCTGGTCTCTCCACAAGAGCCAGGAGGCTGGAAGGCTGCTGAACTACAGAGGGGAGAAGCCTCTTCCCCAAACAGGTTCAATCTTTCTGTTCATTTGTGTAAGATTGCAAAAGTACCTTGTTTTGTTGTTGGGAGTGGAAAAGCCACTTCCAACCCTGAGTCAGGGATATCTAAGTTAAGTTATCGCTCAGGTGAGCAGCTTTTGTTTTGATCTGTTTTCTGTTGTATGCACTGTGGCAGTCTCAGTGCCTGGGACTGAATAAACCAGGCATAGCCTGTTTAAAGGAACAGTACGTGACGCCTCATCATTTAAACCTACCCTAAAAGACCGTGTTCTAAACAGTCCCGGACAAACGACGGAGCCCCGGAGTAAGCCGTTTGTCACATATGGTGGAGAATGCGGGCAGAGCACTAGGGGGTCTGCGGGTTGAAGAACTTTGAAAGAAAAAAAAAAAAAAAAAAGTTTTTTCATCCTCTGCAAACAAGATGGAAGACGTGGTGGGTGCGCTGGTACGCAATGTCGCTGCCCAGAAAGACGCGAATGAAACCCAGCAACAGCTGTTAATAGCCCAGCAAGAAACTAATGCAAACCAGCAGCAGACGAATGCAGCCCAGCAACAGCTGCTAATAGCCCAGCAAGAGATTAATGCCAACCAGCAACAGGCGAATGCCAACCAGCAACAGGCGAATGCAAACCAGCAACAGACGAATGAAGCCCTGCAAAACGCGAATGCAAACCAGCAAGAGACAAACCGCTTGCTGAGAGAGGAGCAACAGCGGTTCGCTCAGGGCTTACAGCAGGAACTCGAGATCCTGAGGGGGACTATCAGTAACCTTCCACTGGCAGCGGCAGCCCCAGTTCCGAAAATGACCAGGGCAATAGCCAACATGGGGAGCCGGGAAAAGGCTCTAAGTGGGACACAGACTATGTACCTAAATGTGTAAATTGTCATGAGAGGGGCCACACAGCAAAAATCTGCCCACTAAATGATGAGCCCATGCAATGCAACAGCGTGGAACCTTATTCGCTGTTGTCCCAATGTATGGGCCCTAGCCCAGAGGACCCCTTGAATAACCATCTGTGGGCATTTGTAAAGGTTAATGGTAAGAGGGTTCGGGCACTTCTTGACTCTGGGAGCATGGTCACACTAGTGTCCGAATACCTCTTGCCCATTAAGAAGAAACAGGGAAACAGTTCACAAAGAGTGGCAATTTGTTGTATACATGGGGATAATCATGAATATTCCACTGTTGATGTTTTTTTTGAAACAGAGTTTGGTTCTTTAGATTTCAAGGTGGGTATTGTACCCAAACTGGCACATGATGTGTTAATAGGGACCGACTTTCCCCATTTTCTAAAAATGTGGTCCCCCGCTCAGAATAGTGCCCAGAGTTCAATAGCGGACCATAACGAAGTATTAGAAGAAACAAATCCTTTCCCTTTTTCAGAAATGGAGGTTGACGAGGGCCCAAATAAGAAGGGGGAAAAGGAGGAGTGCTGTAAAATTCCCTTCCCCATCACTACTTTGGTAGGGAATACCCCAAATCAAGATGTTGAGCAGACACTTACCACCCCAGAACCGGATAAGACCCTCGCTGACCTAGAGGTCAGTCCTGGGAGTTTTAAGAAGGCCCAGTGGGAGGACCCCACATTAGCGGTAGCAAGGGGAAATATACGGGACCAGAATAGTACTCCTGGCCAACCAGATAGGTCACTTGCTTACCCCTACTTCGAGGTAGAGAACGACCTAGTATATCGGGTTGATAAAAGGAAATCAGTTACAACTAAACAATTGTTGGTACCACAGACATTCCGTAACGTAGTATTACACCTCGCACATAGTCATCCATTGGGGGGACACCTAGGGGTGGAAAAGACAAAAGAAAAGGTTCTCCGAAGCTTCTATTGGCCTGGGGTTCTGGCAGAAATTACGAATTATTGTTCCTCATGCCCAGAATGTCAGATCACCGCCCCGTTCAAGGCGTACCGCAGCCCATTGGTACCCCTTCCCATAATAGAGGTACCATTTGACCGGATTGCTATGGATCTAGTAGGACCCCTAATAAAGTCTGCTAGGGGACATCAGCATATATTGGTAATATTAGATTATGCCACCCGATATCCGGAGGCAGTTCCCCTACGTAGCACCTCAGCTAAAAACATAGCAAAAGAGTTAGTAGTTCTGTTTTCCCGGGTCGGGATTCCTAAAGAGATTCTATCTGACCAGGGAACACCATTTATGTCCCAAGTAACGAAAGAGCTATGTAAACTCCTAAAAATCAAGCATCTCAGAACCTCAGTCTATCATCCACAAACAGATGGTTTAGTGGAAAGGTTCAATAAAACCTTAAAGAGCATGTTACGGCGGGCGGTTGATAAAGATGGGAAAAACTGGGATTGTTTGTTACCGTACCTGTTATTTGCCATTAGGGAAGTTCCCCAATCATCCACAGGCTTCTCCCCGTTTAAACTATTGTATGGCCGACACCCAAGGGGCTTACTGGATATAGCCAAAGAGACTTGGGAACACGAGGTTACCCCTTACAGAAGTGTAATAGAGCATGTTGCCCAGATGCAGGACCGCATTGCTGCAGTCCTACCCATAGTGAGGGAACACATGGAGAAAGCTCAAGAAGCACAGAGGAATACATATAATAAGGGTGCTAGGGTCAGAATTTTTTCTCCAGGTGATAGGGTACTAGTTCTGGTTCCCACCGTGGAGAGTAAATTCCTTGCTAAATGGCATGGGCCATATGAGGTCTTGGAAAGAGTGGGAGAAGTAAATTATAAGGTAAGACAGCCAGGTAGGAGGAAACCTGAGCAAATTTACCATATAAACCTACTCAAGCCCTGGAAAGATAGAGAAGTCTTGTTAACCCTAGTACCCCCAGGTCCGTCAGAGAATCAAGAAACTGACCCAGAGGTTAGCATAGCTGAAACCCTGTCTGTTCATCAGAAACGAGAGGTTCAGAATTTAGTGAGAAGAAACAAAGAAATCTTCTCTATACGGCCAGGTAGAACTAGCGTAATTGAACATGACCTAGTCTCTGAACCGGGGGTCCGAGTTAACCTTAAACCGTACCGAATCCCAGAGGCCAAAAGAAAGGCTATAAGTTTAGAGGTTAAAAAAATGCTAAAACTAGGTGTAATTGAGGAATCCCAAAGTGGGTGGAACAGCCCTATAGTCTTAGTCCCAAAGCCAGATGGTACAACAAGGTTTTGTAATGACTACCGGAAACTAAACGCGGTGTCAAAATTTGATACTTATCCTATGCCCAGGGTAGATGAACTTGTAGAGAGACTGGGCAAAGCCCGATATCTCACAACCCTAGACCTAACAAAAGGGTACTGGCAGGTTCCCCTCACAGAAAGGGCAAAAGAAAAGACAGCCTTCTCAACCCCAGACGGCCTCTTTCAGTATAAGGTGTTGCCTTTTGGCTTACATGGAGCTCCCGCCACATTCCAAAGAATGATGGATAAAATTTTAAAACCACATGCTCGGTATGCTGCCGCCTACCTGGATGATGTGGTAATCCATAGTGAAGATTGGCAATCCCACCTTCCAAAGGTCCAAGCTGTGCTTGACGCAGTCCGGTCTGCTGGACTAACTGCTAACCCCGCTAAATGCACTATTGGTCTGGAGGAGGCCAAGTATCTGGGATATTCTATTGGCAGAGGTTTACTCAAACCCCAAACACTCAAAGTGGAGGCGATACAAAATTGGCCAAGGCCAGTTACAAAAAAACAAGTAAGGACCTTTTTGGGGTTAATTGGGTACTATAGAAGGTTTATTCCCAATTTTGCAACTAAGGCAACCCCACTAACTGACCTCACAAAAGCAAGAGGACCGCTAATGGTAAAGTGGTCCCCGGAAACCGAACAGGCCTTTAGAAGCCTGAAAGAAGCTCTCTGTGCCCAACCAGTGTTGGTCACACCTGACTTCTCCAAAGAGTTCGTAGTCCAAACCGACGCATCTGAGGTAGGGCTGGGGGCGGTACTCTCCCAGGAGTCTCAAGGTGAGGAGCACCCCATCCTTTATTTAAGTAGGAAACTAAATCCCCAGGAGAAAAATTACTCCATAGTAGAGAAAGAGTGTCTCGCAATAAAGTGGGCTGTAGAGACGCTCAAATACTATCTGTTGGGGAGAAAATTCCGGTTGGTCACAGATCATGCACCCCTTACCTGGATGTGTCAAAACAGGGAAAAGAATGCTAGAGTGACCAGGTGGTTCCTAAGCCTACAACCCTTTAAATTTTCTGTGGAACACAGGTCAGGGCACAAACATGGCAATGCTGACGGGTTGTCAAGGATGCACTCCCTAATATCCATGGTCGCTCATCCCTCGAGGTCTGAGCTGGGGGGGGAGGATATGTGACAGAAACCAGGGGATGGTAATAAATTCCGTATATAGGGCTCCCAGGATACTAGACAGTTTCTATCCTGTTTGGCCTGGGAGTGCAGCCTTATAATACATACACTCCATCCCACAGTTTGGCAAGCGCTGGAACTGAGGGATGAGAGATCCAGACCAGAGTTTGTCTGCTGCCTGATTTCTGTCACCTGTCATGCTAATTAGGAATCAGGTATGAAAGACTGATTCCCTGTTTGCTCTGGTCTCTCCACAAGAGCCAGGAGGCTGGAAGGCTGCTGAACTACAGAGGGGAGAAGCCTCTTCCCCAAACAGGTTCAATCTTTCTGTTCATTTGTGTAAGATTGCAAAAGTACCTTGTTTTGTTGTTGGGAGTGGAAAAGCCACTTCCAACCCTGAGTCAGGGATATCTAAGTTAAGTTATCGCTCAGGTGAGCAGCTTTTGTTTTGATCTGTTTTCTGTTGTATGCACTGTGGCAGTCTCAGTGCCTGGGACTGAATAAACCAGGCATAGCCTGTTTAAAGGAACAGTACGTGACGCCTCATCATTTAAACCTACCCTAAAAGACCGTGTTCTAAACAGTCCCGGACAAACGACGGAGCCCCGGAGTAAGCCGTTTGTCACAATATATATATATATATATATATAATATGTATATATATATACAGTTGTGTGAAAAAGAAAGTGCATCCTCTTTGAAATCTATGGTTTTACATATCGAGACATATTAAAAATCATCTGTTCCTTAGCAGGAAATAAAATTAAGTAAATACAACCTCAGGTGAACAACAACACATGACATATTATAATAAAGCCAAAATGGAGAAGTCATGTGTGAAAACTAAGTATAACTTATGATTCAATGGCTTGTAGAACCACCTTTAGCAGCAATAACTTGAAGTAATCGTTTTCTGTATGACTTTATCAGTCTCCCACATCGTTGTGGAGGAATTTTGGCCCACTCTTCTTTACAAGGTTGCTTCAGTTCATTGAGGTTTGTGGGCATTTGTTTATGAACAGCTCTATTAAGGTGCAGCCACAGCATTTCAATCGGGTTGAGGTCTGGACTTTGACTGAGCCATTGCAACACCGTGATTCTTTTCTTTTTCAGCCATTCTGTTGTAGATTTGCTGGTGTGTTTGGGATCATTGTCCTGTTGCATGACCCAATTTCGGCCATGCTTTAGCTGTCGGACAGATGGCCTCACATTTGACTCTAGAATACTTTCAGTATACAGAGGAGTTCATGGTCGACTCAATGACTGCAAGGTTCTCAGGTTCTGTGGCTGCAAAACAAGCCCAAATCATCACCCCTCCACCACCGTGCTTGACAGTTTGTATGAGGTGTTTGTGCTGATATGCTGTGTTTGGTTTTCGCCAAACGTGGCGCTGTGCATTATGGCCAAACATCTCCACTTTGGTCTCATCTGTCCAAAGGACATTGTTCCAAAAGTCTTGTGGTTTATTCAGATGCAACTTTGCAAACCTAAGCCGTGCTGCCATGTTCTTTTTAGAGAGAAGAGGCTTTCTCCTGGCAACACTTCCAAACAAACCATACTTGTTCAGTCTTTTTCTAATTGTACTGTCATGAACTTTAACATTTAACATGCTAACTGAGGCCTGTAGAGTCTGAGATGTAACTCTTGGGTATTTTGCAATTACAAATCTATAAAGGGAATGAGACCGCTCATTCTACAATATACAATGAATGAATAGTATTGGCAGGTGCTTAAGGGACAAATTAACATATAATTTCAGATAAGATCCAAGAGGGATCAAAAAAGAATCCCCAAAAAAGCACTCAATGCCAAAATGTGTTTAACTGGCTAACAATGATCCAACAGGGCAAAATTACCTGTATATTTGAATGCACAGGGATTAGGTAACCCTTATAGTCCCACCAAGTCCAAAGAAAAAATAATACATTTTTATTAGTAAATACTTGTTAAAAACACAAACATATCATTCATACTTGTTAAAAATACCCCATCCAGAGGTGGCTAGTGTGGTCAATATTGATTATGAATTCATCTATATTAGTATAAATCCTGATGACTCACATCCATCCATATCGGTATAGCAATTGAGAACCGAAGCAGTACTGTGATCCTATGGAGGATCTCCAATATCTAGAGCACAATTGTCAGACTAGTGAACCTGTAGATCGAGGGAAGACAGGCTTGTATATGCGGCGGGGTCTCGATATACACACTACCCATGATCCGCCGCGATCACGGAGTATAATTCTGCTTATATAGAGCCAATCCATGTATGTTAGGGTATACAGTGTAATTTTGTTGCCGGGTTGAGATATAGACCTAGGGTACGAACTGCTGTTATCACTGACTTTGCCCTGTACTACGAGCGATTTGGTATGGTGTATCTGGCAATAACACAGGCATGATTTAAATGCAGTTTGGTTACTGATTGTGCGATACAGACCATTATTATCTATATATTGACAGGAACCTAATATTATCGCTACACAGGTCGACATATTTGAGTGACAATTGTACAAGATGATAGTGCATTAAGCCTATATGTATATATATAGTCTGACAATTGTGCTCTAGATATTGGAGACCCTCCATAGGATCACAGTACTGCTTCGGTTCTCAATTGCTATACCGATATGGATGGATGTGAGTCATCAGGATTTATACTAATATAGATGAATTCATAATCAATATTGACCACACTAGCCAACTCTGGATGGGGTATTTTTAACAAGTATGAATGATATGTTTGTGATTTTAACAAGTATTTACTAATAAAAATTTATTATTTTTTCTTTGGACTTGGTGGGACTATAAGGGTTACCTAATCCCTGTCCAATCAAATATACAGGTAATTTTGCCCTGTTGGATCATTGTTATCCAGTTAAACACATTTTGGCATTGAGTGCTTTTTTGGGGATTCTTTTTTGATCCCTCTTGGATCTTATCTGAAATTATATGTATTTTGCAATTACTCTGAGCATTGCACGGTCTGACCTTGGGGTGAATTTGCTGGGACATCCACTCCTGAGAAGATTGGCAATTGTCTTGAATGTTTTACACTTTTGAATAATCTTTCTCACTGTAGAATGATGGACTTTAAATTGTTTGGAAATTGCCTTATAACCCTTCCCAGATTGATGGGCAGCAACAATTGCTTCTCTAAGATCATTGCTGATGTCTTACCTCCTTGGCATTGTGTTAACACACACCTGAATGCTCCAGACCAGCAAACTGCTAAAACTTCGGCATTTATAGAAGTAGTCACACTTGCTGATGTTTAATTAATCAAGGGCATTTGATTAGCAGCACCTGTCTGCTACCTTACATCTTAATTCCTATGGAAGCAGTAAGGGAGTACTTAGTTTTCACACATGGCTTCTCCATTGTGGCTTTATTTTTGTTAAATAAATCATGACACAGTGTAATATGTCATGTGTTGTTCATCTGAGGTTGTATTTACCTCATTTTTAGACCTGCTAAGGAACAGACGATTGTTATTATGTCCTGATATGTAAAACCATAGAATTCAAAGAGGGTGTACTTTCTTTTTCACACCACTGTATGTAGTGGGCCCAGGATCTCCCTCTGCAGAAACAAGCATCTTCCTGGAATCAAGTACATTCAATCACTGGGTCAGTCCCCTTTGCCAAACTACATCCTTCTCTGACATATCTGACTCTGTGCTCTCCTGCTGCCCAATCATGTCCTTATGTGGTCCTGGGCTCTCCATATGACCAAACATCTTGCCTGCCCTTGGGTTCTTGCTTTCTCTAATTACATGTGTCCCTGGATATTGCTTCTCAATGTGAGCATTCGCCATTCAGGCGATTCTGTCCCCTTAACCCTCACCTATCCATCCAGGGCGAGAAGCACTCAGAGAGGGCATCCTGACAGGGGTTCTGTAGCGCGGACTTACGCGGGCGGTGCACAGTTGGTTTCCCAGGTTACGGTACCTGGTCTGCGTTCCCGTTCAGCAGCGAGAGTTGTGCGGCGCACAGATGGCACACGGACTGCGCACGGTCCTCGCAGTCCCCTGCTGGCCCCGCCCCTCGTTCTGTCTCTGGACTCCACCACCACTCTCGGATCTGCGATACGGAAGGCATGTGCGGGATTCCTGCCTCCCCTCGGATCCCGCCTCTGGTCTCCACCCTAGCACAGGCGCAGGTGCCAAGGCCTGTGCAACCGGGTCGCCCTTCAGTTGCGCGAGTGACGCGCAGTACGCGAGCGGGAGTTCGTAGCCCCACCTCCACTTACAAATGGGCAGCACAATAACACACCTGTGTATCCAGCAGCCTACCAGGAAAGGGCTACCTACTTCCTGTTCACCACCCATTGGTGGGAGGTCCTATTTACACCCTGTTTGTGTAGTCAGTCCATGCCGAGCATAACTTAGGTTTGTGACGCTGTACTTCGCTGCAATCCTGCACTCTGCCTTACTGTCTGAATCCCTGCTGCCTGATCCTGCTTTGAACCTTGGATCTCATGATACTCTCCTGCACTGACCCCTGGCTTTGGATAACGACTACTCTGCTTTCTGCTGCACTAACCCTGCCTTGGACCTTGGACCTCGTGATACTCTGCTGCACTGACCCTGGCTTTGGGAAAACGACGATCCCTCCTTCTCCAATCCTGACTCCGGCTACGTGCCCGAATGATCCACTACTCTCCACTCCTGAACCTGGCAAGTACTCTGACTACAATGTCTTCTATAATCCTGATCCTGCTAGTACGACCATCCTACACTCTAGACGTGCCCTCGCGGTTGGGGTCGGGGTTCTGTCTCAATCCCTACCTCAGCCCGCGCCTCGTTTGTGGTGAGCTAAGCGTCACAGTATACTCGGCCACACAAACTTCGACCCCGCTGAGGTAGGAGTCTGCAGCACGTTTGCTGCTGCCATTTCCAGTCTTGAAAACAAATTACAGTCTAGTGATTAACATCTGAGTACCCTTCAGGAGAACTTCAGGGCCCTGACCCTCTGCTTGCAGGAACCCCAGACGGGCCTCCTTTCCATTGACCGCTAGTCCCATGGCTACACCTCCTTACCTGTCTGAACCTGGGCTTCCCACGCCCAACCGTTATGGTGGGGATCCCCATGAGTGCACAGGGTTCCTAAACCAATGTTTTATTCAGTTTGAAATGAGTCTGTCCCGTTTCACTGCCTCTCGTTCCAAGGTGGCCTATATAATCTCTCTTCTCACAGATGACGCACTTGCCTGGGCCTCTCCTATCAGGGAGCGACCCAGTGGTGACTTCACCCAAAGCATTGGACCCTTCACGAGGGAATTCCGCAGGGTGTTTGACACGCCGGATTGAAAGGTATCGCAGCTTCTGCCTTGTTCTTCATTTCCCAGGGTAACCGCCCAGTTGCTTGTTATGCACTCGAATTTACTGTATGAACATTGCCGTTGAGACGGATTGGAACAACGAATTTCTGTCTGCTGCCTTTTGGCAGGGCCTGTCCGAGACCGTGAAAGACGAACTTGCCACTCATGACCGGCCCACCAATCTGGAGGACCTCATTGCTATCTGCATCAAGGTAGATCATCGCCTCCAGGAAAGAAGGCCTGAAAGGAGACTTCATCGCACGGCACCTACCAGGATAAACCCCAGCCAGGTGAGCCAGTCAGAATTACCTGTTATGGATCTTTCGGAACCTATGCAGTTGGGGGTCACTACTCTTTCTTGCTTTGAAAGACAACGCCGTGTTGATGAAGGACTTTGTTTGTATTGCGGGTGTTCCCGACACTTTGCCTTCTCTTGTCCTAAAAATGTTGGGAAACGCAAGGTTCCCATGAGTGCTAGGGGAGTCTCAATGGGAATGATCGCCTTATCCCCCATCGCTATTCCTAATCCCACCAAGATCCTGATCCCTATCTCTCTGTCTGGAGAGGGATTCTCTGTCTCCACATTAGCCTTTCTTGATTCTGGATCCGTGGTTATAATACACACCAAAATATCTGGGTTGAATTGAACACGACTTAGATATAAAAAAGACAGTTTATTCCTTAGAAGGTGGACACACAAGATTATACAAAGAACAGAAAAAATAGACACTTACTTAAGGGTTGGACAATGAAGCAATCAGGTTACAGGATTGGCAATTCATCCAGCAATCAGGCATCAAGTAGTTGGTAAAATCGAAGACATCACGAAAAGACACGAATCACACTGGGTATATGGCTTACCCTCGTTTAAATGGAGTTTCGGCCCCATATCCTAACCTTTGGGCGCCTGAATGTCTAGCAGACTTCTTTGTAGTCAGGAAACCCTTCTGTCTTTAAGTGTGAATTATGACACTTACAGACCACTCAGGCTCTGCGTTTCTCCGCCCTATTGTACACAATCAGAGTGGTCAGCCTTTGATCAGAGGGTTTATTGTAGACCACTTGTCTCCCCCCTGAACATTAACATAAAGCAGAGCCAGTAACATTTCCCGGGCTTTATCCCAGCCTTGAAAAACAATATTCTTTAATACCTACACATATATTAAAATAATCCGTTCTGTGGGTCTGAGTGGGCTGAAATTTGCCAGTTCCCCATGCCGGAGGCGCTTTGCTATAGTGGCCAAGTTTCAGCCTCCCATGACCCCCAGAACCGGAGATACAAAAAACAAGTTAAAATCCCCTATTAACTTTAATGCAGGATTCTCCGCTATAGCTAAAAGAAATCACAGCGTTTCACTCTCCTATTGAAATCAATGGGCTCCGCCGCTATAGGCTTTCAATGGAGCAACTCCGCCATTGAAGTCAATGGGAAAACCACAATTTTAACATTTGCCCCTACTCTGTCTGGTTGACCGGAGAGGGCTGGAAATGGCCATGAAGTCATGCCGGAACAGTGACTACCTGCGACCAAAATCCAAGTCCTCTGGTACTCACAGAACCGGAGATATGGGCTTGCACTTTTCACTCTTTCGGACTTAGCCGTTTAAAAGCCACGCGGCTTTCCCCCATTAGAATCAATATGGCCGGCGCCGTCATAGGAAATGCATGGGCCGGCACCGCCATAGGATTCAATGGGACCTCCGCTCCCGTTAGAGTCAATGGCGCGACCCTCGTGGTGGGCGCGACCCTTTACGGGGGTCCTTCATTCCCGAACCCGGTGGTGGTCGAGTGTGGGGGTTCCTAGGGTCTAGGGGCAAAAAGAATTTTATTCCTGGGTGCCCTAGAACCTAAGTTTCCCACGCCAATTGTGTTTGAACTTGAACTAGTGTGATCAAAGCTCTTTTTCATATTGTATCCGCTTCTGCGGTCTGCGGTTTGGATGGCTGCCAACCCGTTCCTGGAGGTCGGCGTCGAGGAATCCCCATTGAAATGAATGGCTCCATTGACTTACAATGGGGAACCGCCACTCCTCCTCTCGGGCGCCATCTGCAGGTCTTCTACTGAAACGGGCCCAAATCGCCGGATTCGCTATTGGATTGCATGGAGCTGCAATGGCGACCTATGGAGAGCTGCAAAATGGAGCCTGTAAAGGCGGGAACATGGAACAAAGGGCTATAATCACTTCCTAACTATTAACCCTTCTCCTCCCGAACGGATCCCAGTGCGAGTGTTGGTGCAGACACTGGAATGGGAACAATACATATTTACAGGGGAATACACATTTGGGTACTGAAGCAAGGTAAAAACACATTACTGGACCGCAGTCCAGTTAACCCCTTGCTTCCCAAGTGAGAGCAGGGGGTGGCCAAATGGGGTATAACCCCTTTAATACCGGGCCAAACCACCTCTCCCATGACAATCCGGTGGTGACTTTATAGATCAGAGCTTTGCAGAGAAGCATCATATTCCTCTTATTCATAAGCAGAACCCTCTTGCCCTAGAGGCCATTGATGGCCGACCGCTTCAACCTGCATTTATTTCCCTGGAGACACGGGTCCTCCAACTGAGGTTGGCAGAGAATCACTTGGAGGAGATTATGCTGAATGTCATTCCTGCCCCGTCTGTAGCAGTGATTTTGGGTCTCCCCTGGTTACAGCTCCATAATCCCCAGATCGATTGGCTTAATAAGGAGCCCATACAGTGGAGTCCGTACTGCATTCAAAATTGTCTCAAGGGATCAAGTAGGGTCTGCACAACTACTTTATCAGAGGACCAAGAACGGGTAAGATTGCCGGAGGAATATACCGAGTTTAAGGATGTCTTTGATAAAGTCAGGTCTGAAATCTTTCCTCCTCATCGCCCCTACGATTGTCTTATTGAACTGCTTCCTGGTACTAGACCACCCAGAGGAGCATCCTAACCATTGTCTATGCCAGAGTCTAAAGCCATGAAGGAGTACATTGCCGAGAATTTAGAAAGGGGGTTCATCCGCAAGTCCACTTCTCCCGCCGGAGCCGGGTTTTTCTTCGTTAAGAAAAAAGACGGGACTTTGCAACCATGCATTGATTATCGGGGACTCAACAAAATAAGTATAAAAACCCGCTACCCTCTTCCTCATTTCTGAACTCTTTGATCGTCTTCAGGGTGCTCAGGTGGTCTCTACATTGGATCTACGCGGTGCTTACAACCTCATTCGGATTTGTCAAGGCGACGAGTGTAAGACTGCATTCAATAACAGAGATGGACACTCTGAGTATCTGGTCATGCCATTCGGTCTTTGCAATGCCCCAGCAGTATTCCAAGATTTTGTCAATGAAATATTTAGGGATCTTATTAATTCTTTTGTAATTGTCTATTTGGACGATATCTTGATCTTTTCTAAATCTATGCAGGAGCATGTGGAACATGTCAAACAAGTACTTCTTCGTCAAAACCATTTATTCGCTAAACTTGAAAAATGTCATTAATCCTCTACATTTATTCTAGGATACATAATTTCGGATACCAGCCTCACGATGGATCCCGCCAAGGTCAAAGTGGTCTTAGACTGGTCCCAACCCACTACGCTCAAAGCGGTTCAACGGTTCTTGGGGTTTTCCAACTATTATTGTAGATTTATTCAGAACTTTTCTTCTCTAGTAAATCCTCTCACAGCTCTCACTGAAAAAGGTGCATATCCCTCCTGTTGGTCTTGTGCGGCTATCAAGTCTTTTGATCTTCTTAAGAAAGCATTCGTATCTGCCCCGATTCTTGTTCATCCTGATCCCAAGCTCCCCTTTACCCTCGAAGTGGATGCATCCGATGTCGGAGTGGGCACTGTATTGTCTCAGAGGAAGAGCCCTCATGCCAGGTTGCACCCCTGTGCCTTCTCCAGAAAAAATTCTTCAGCTGAACGTAACTATAATATTGGTAATCGAGAACTGTTGGCCATGAAACTAGCCTTGGAGGAATGGAGACATCTTCTTGAAGGAACAGAGGCACCTATTACGATCCTTACGGATCACAAGAACCTATTATATATCGAGGGAGCACGTCGTATAGGAGCCCACCAAGCCAGATGATCACTCTTCTTTTCAAGATTCAATTTCATTATCTCTTATCTCCCAGGAACAAAGAATGTCAAAGCTGACGCCCTGTCTCGCCAGTTCTCATCCGAGGATAATTCAGAGGATCAACTCAAACCTATTCTTCCATCTAAACTTATTCTTTCATCTACTACTGTAACTTCGAAGCCTTAAAAGACATCGTTCTTGAACAGGATCAAACCCCTGACAATCTTACGGTCCCATAGGGTTGCCCATTCACTCCTTCTCCATTTCGCAGACTGGTCCTGGAATGGGGACACTCCTTTAAGTGAGCAGATCATCCCGGGACCAAAAGAACTTTGGACCTCATCTCCCGGACTTTCTGGTGGCCTGGGATGCAGAGGGATGTCAAAGACTTTGTACTTGCATGTCCAACCTGTGCCAGGACTAAAACTCCCAGAGATCTCCCTGTCGGTCTACTTCAGCCTTTGCCTGTTCCTGTTCGGCCATGGACACACTTATCCATGGATTTTGCCATGGACCTACCAGTATTTAAGGGTATGAACACAATTCTTGTAGTAGTAGATTGGTTTTCTAAGCAATCTCATTTTGTACCGCTGAAAGGCCTGCCTAGCTCTCCCAAACTCGCAGAGATATTTATCAAAGAGATTTTTCGCCTTCGCGGAGTTCCCGCAGTTATCGTATCTGACAGAGGTTCGCAGTTCTTATCTAAATTTTGGCGCTCTTTTTGCCTTCAGCCAGGCATATCTCTACATTTTTCATCTGGGTACCACCCACAAACTAATGGTCAGACTGAGAGGACCAACCAGTCTTTAGAACAATTTATTCTGTGTTCCATGTCCGTTTCTCAGGACGATTGGTTGGAACTTCTTCCTTGGGCGGAGTTTGCACATAATAATTTACGAAGTGAGTCTACTGCAGAATCTCCTTTTTTCATTAATTACGGGTTCCATCCCGCTACCCTTCCTCTGTCAATTTCTACCTCTGGGGTCTCAGCTGCGGATGATAGGGTCAAGGTGCTTTTGACCCTTTGGAGGAGGATCCAAAGAAATATTAAGTCAGCTGTTGGGAGACAAAAATGTCAGGCAGACCGTCATCGCAGACCAGCCCCAAAATTCAGGCCTGGCGATAAAGTCTAGCTATCCTCCAAGAATATTAAACTGAAGGTTCCGTCAATAAAATTTACACCTAGATTCCTCGGTCCATTCTCTATATCTCAGAAAATTAATCCAGTCGCTTATCGGTTGTTCCTGTCGCCATCCATGAGAATCCCCTCCAGTTCCAGTTCTTCCTACCACCACCGTTATGGTACAAGGACAACCAGAGTATGAGATTCTATCCATCCTGGATTCTAAAATCTCTAGAGGATCGTTGCACTACCTGGTGCATTGGAAGGGATTCGGTCCAGAAGAGAGGTCTTGGGTGCTGAGCCACCAGGTTCATGCGGCAAGGATGACTAGGAGATTCCACTTGAACTTTCTAGAGAAGCCTTAATGGAGTCGCCCGGAGGTCACTCCTGGAGGGGTTGGGGTACTGTAAGGATTCGCAATTCGGGCGATTCTGTCCCCTTAACCCTCACCTATCCGTCCAAGGCGAAAGGCACTTAAAGAGGGCATCCTGACGGGTTCTCAAGCGCGGACTTATGCGGGCGGTGCACAGTCGGTTTCCCGCTCAGCAGTGAGAGTTGTGCGGCGCACGGACGGTGCACAGTTCCCAGGGTCCCCTGCTGGCTCCGCCCCTCATTCTCGTTCCGTCTCTGGACTCCGCCCCCACACTCGGATCTGCGATAAGCGATGCGGCGGGCATGCGTGGGATTCCTCCCTCCCCTCGGGTCCCGCCTCCAGTCTCTGTCCCCGCACTGGCACGGGTGCCAAGGCGTGTGCAACCGGTTCGCCCTTCGGTTTCACGAGTGACTCGCGGTACGCTCGCGGGAGTTCGTACCCCCACTTCCACTTACAAGTCGGCAGCTCAATAGGACCCACCTGTGTATCCAGCAGCCTACCAGGAAAGGGCTACCTACTCCCTGTTCACCTCCCATTGGTGGGAGGTCCTATTTATACCCTGTTTGTGCAGTCAGTCCATGCCGAGCATAACTTAGGTTTGTGACGCTGTAGTTCGCTGCAATCCTGCACTCTGCCTTGCTTTCTGAATCCCTGTTGCCTGATCCTACTTTGGACCTTGGATCTCGTGATAATCTCCTGCACTGACCTCTGGCTTTGGATTATGACTACTCTGCATTCTCCTGCACTAACCCTGCATTGGATCTCGTGATACTCTCCTGCACTGACCCTGGCTTTGGCAAAACGACCTCCTTTTCCAATCCTGACTGCGGCTACGTACCCCAACGATCCACTACTCTCCACTCCTGAACCTGGCAAGTACTCCGACTACGCTGTCTTCTATAATCCTGACCCTGCTAATACGACCATCCTACACTCTAGACGCGCCCTCGCGGTTGGAGTCGGAGTTCTGTCTCAATCCCTACCTCAGCCCCGTGGTCGCACCTCTTTTGTGGTGAGCTACGCGTCACACTCTTATACCTCCTTACATGTGTCCCTGGATATTGCTTCTCAAGTACCTCCCATATTAACGCTCTGCAGGTTCCTGTCGTAGTGAGTGGCTTTCCATTAAAGAGTGAATTTTTGCCAGACCTGCTCTCCCTCATCATTCTGCTGTGCGCTGCACACACACTGCATTTGAACTAACCTGACTTGGATACAGCTGCACGCTTTGGAGAGAGCTACTGGGGGTTTCGTGAGTATGTTTACCTAGGGCGAACCCAATGAGGAGGGGGAAGTGTCTCCGTACACGTACCCCCACCTTCAGGGTGTCGTTAGTTCCCCATTATAGGATTAGTGCTTTGATTCATTAATCATTACCCAGTGTTTGCTCTGCTCCTTTTAATAAGGATATAGGTCCCAGTACTTGAGCACCATTCTCTCACCATATCCTGTCATAGTGAAGGAGATAAGAGTGGTGTCATTTTGTCTTTGTCCAGAAGCCCTCACCTCTCCAGTCAGAAGGTAGATAATCTCAAGGGTGTGATTCAAGATCTTCTCAGTCATCTGCTTCTTGCCCTTGTTCATAATCAGTGAGTTTGTCAGATGCATCAAGAATGGGCTCTGGTTCTTGTGGAAGTATTTCACCACGTGGTGACCTCTGAAGTTAGTGATGTATATTATACTTCCGTCACAGTAATATCTTCCTACACATGGGGAGAGAGAGGAATGTATATGTGACCCTGCAGTGACATTAAAAGGGTAAAATGAAAATGAAAGGAGTGTCCCTCCTGTCTGTCTATGTAACTGAGCAGTGGGAGGTACAGATGTGAGTGACTGTGGGTCCTGTACTTGTCACCCTGCAGTGGGGGGGACAGATGTGAGGGGCTGTGGGTCCTTTCTGTCTCTTTCAGCCTGCAGTGATTGGGACTAATGTGCGTGTGTGTATATGTCTGTCGCCGTCCTGTGTGTGTATCTTTTCTCATGTGTGTGTCTGTAATGGGTGTATCTGTATTTCCAGTGTTGTGTATGTGTCTGTCCTTTGTGAATCTGTTCTCCTGTGGTGTGTACCTGTCTTATGTGTATCTGTTGTTCTGTGGTTTGTGTGTCTGTCTGTCCTGTGTGTGCATATGCATGTGTTCTCCTGTTGTGTGTTTCTGTCTGTCATGTGTTTATCTTTTCTCATGTAGTGTTTGTGTCTTTCTGTATCTGTTCGCCTTTGTTGTGTGTATCTCTTCTTGTGTTTCTGTGTGTATGTGTGTATATGTTTTCCTGTGTATTTGTTTGTATGTCAATACTATGTGTATCTGTTCAACAGTGTGTGTGTGTGCGAGTGTGAGAGTCTGACATGTGTGGATCGTTCTACTGTGCTATGTGTGTACAGTATCTGACCTGTGGTGTATCTCTGTGTGTCTTATGGGTATCTGTTCTCCACTGTGTATCTGTTATCATTTATGTGTGTGTATATGTCTCTGTTCGCCTTTGGTCCTGTGTGTATCTTTTCTACTGTGTTGTATGTGTATGTATGTCCTGTGTGGGTGAATCTGTTCTTCTGTGGTGTGTGTCTTTCATCCTGTGGTGTGTATGTGTCTGTCAGTCCTGTGCGTATCTGTTCTGCTGTGTGTATTTGTACAGTGTGTGTCTATTTTGTATTTACTATTTGTTTTTGTCCTCCTAGTGTATATACATCTGTGTCACGAGAGAACAGCACATATATACAATAACCGGGCCAGATTGAACAAGTCTAGGATATAGTAAACTGAATGAGTTTATTTCCTATGAGCAGAACAGACAATACATCAAGCAAATAACATTACAGAAATATTTACACTTACTGGGGTTGGACAAGGAGATATTCAGCCGAATAGCAGCTCATTAGTTGTTATAGGTCACAACAAGCACGACAAGCACAGGAATAAGGGGTGCAAGAAACTATAGATGCAGACCCTCATTCCTAACATGGCAGTTCAGTTATTGGTGAACAATTACCTTGTCCCAATCACAGGTTGCCAGGTAATGCAAGAAGCTTTGTTTACCCAGCCCCTCATTAATACAACCCTCCCCTGTAGCTACTTGGCCAGCCCATTTATAAAAAAATATGACATGATGCCTTAGTTGCCATCCTGTCTAGCAAAAATGCTTATTGGGCAGGGGTCTTTCATGTAGGGTGTTACGTTTGACAGGTCACAATGGTTAGTATCCATCTGTGAGATCTGGCTGCATATGCAATGAGGCGAGTCACCTCCATTAATGTACAAGTTTTTTCTCACCTCTGAGGAACTTCTCCACAACAAAGCATTTCAAGTAGCCTCCTTTGATAGTACAATTACATATCAAAGCGACCATTTGGCAAGCTTCCAAACCTATCCAAAGTTATAGTAAAAACAGCGATAACTCATAACTATATTTCCCATATATAAAATCAGATTAACAATATGTATGCAACCTGTGTTCGTTGCATAGGAAAGCATATCCAAATTTCAGCCTTGTAGCCCAAACACATACAGAGATATGGTTCAATGGAGTTTACATTATGACAAATACACAGTTAACCCCTCTCTCCATGTTAATACATAACATAGCAATTAATTCTGCTGAAGCGGGGGAATGCAGATCAACATATACACAGATCCCATTAACCCCTCATATCCATATCACGATAACAGGATATATACAATAACACACAGTACTGCTGGGGAAATACATCTAACACCTGGGACAATTTGGCTGAAGCGGGGAAATGCAGATCCACATATACACAATATGGTTAACCCTTTCCCTCCCAACATGATTTATACACACATAGTAATATAACACAGAATGCTGGGGAAATACATCAAGTACCAAATACCAAGACCTGGGGCCATTCTGCTGAAGCAGGGGGATGCAGATCAACATATACACCAATCCCATTAACCCCTCATACCCCGAACATGATACCTCCCCTCCTCAAACGGTGCCCACTGGGCCAGATACCTCAGCCTGGGCCCTGGCAGCTTTTGAGGATTCACAGTCAGAGGGGTTCTTTTGCTGCGCAACGCCATTAACAGGGCTATGCCCTCTGCTCCTCTTAGGGTGGATGGTAAAGTCTGAGTCTTGAAGGGTCCAGCCTCACTTCAGCAGGGTGGCATTTCCCCATGTGGCATAAGCCACTACTCTATCCCATGTGTGTCCTGTTCGCACTATTGTAGGGGCTTCGGTAACTGAGCATTATGAATACGGAGCCTAGAGAGAAAAAAGGTTGGGAACCTCTGCTCTAAAATCTCCCGTCCTGAGTGACAGAGATGAGCCTCTGGTTGCCCGGCTCTGTAACCTGTTTTTTGTTCCTGCCATAAACCTCACAACAAAAACACAAAGTGTAACTTGAGCTCCTGTTTGCTGGATCCAAACATGACTGACATCTCTATTAGAATAACAGAAGACCTCCTCTTACCCAGTGAGCTGAGGTTCTGGTGATTCTCCATCATCACGTCCTTGTAACGCTCCTTGTGTCCTTCTAAATACTCCCACTCCTCCATGGAGAAATACACAGCAACATCATCACACTTTATAGGTACCTGAAACACAGAGAATCCCCCACTCAGTATCCAGATATAATAACTGGTCCTGTAAGAATCTTTTCCTTATGGAAATCCAGGTGAGCAGAGAGGAGATACAGATACATAGAACAAAGTTTGCTCAAGAAAATGAATGAAGACAGAAAGGTGGTAATATCTAACGCTGCCCAGCAGCCCTCACCTCTCCAGTCAGCAGGTGAATGATGATGTTTGTGTGTTCCAGGATCTTCTCAGACATCAGCTTCTTGTCTTTGTTTCTCTCATGTATGAGACAGTTAGTTGGATTCTCCATGATGGGTCTCTGGGTCCTGCAGAATATTTCTGGCACACAGGGACAGCTGCTGTCTGTGACATGCTCACCGTGCTTCTTCACAACAATATAATCCTACATATTGAGAGACAATAATAAATATCACTGTGCAGCGCAAGAGACACAGTTGATATGTCTCATGATCCTGCAGATTGGTTGCTTTGCAGTAAGAGGGACACGTCTCTTGTCAACAGCTCTAAACTCAATCTATTCAGTGCCCTCCCCACCAATTCTGTTTAATGTATCACTGACATGTCTGCACCAAACTCACTGACTCCCCTGTGCCTATATGAGCACAAAGATCATGGACTGTACAAACATTCCATTAAAAAGTATATGTAATCGGGGCGTGGCCAGGAAGCCGAGCGAGCCAGTCGCAGATAATTTGGCTCCCCAAACATCTCCCTGCTAAGCCGAGAAAAAAAGCCCCTAAACCCGGGGAAAATTTGCAGATCAGGGTTGCTAACGGAGCTGGGCACAGAGGGAGAGGGAATTGGGCGACTCTGCCCGCGATAGACCAGGAAAGCGAGTGGTCTGTGTCCGTCTGTGGGCACCCCTCCTTCACCTAAGAAAACCAAGATGGCCGCCGGGACCGCACGGCGGAGGTAACTCCCGATCCCCGAACCCCTCAAGGCAGACAAAGGTAACAGGGATCCCCACGTTGCGGCATACCTCGGTGAGACGCTATCAGAGACGGAGCAGTCACTGCCTGCCGCTCTCCCTACACTTGCAGCGCACCGAGTCCCAAGATGGTGCTGGCCGATGTGTGAGGGGGTTGAGAAAGTCTCACGGACCTGCAGTCGCAGCGGAGCCAGTAAAGGGGATTCCCCTCGTGGCACGGGGACCCGCTAGCTCCGGAGGGGAGAGGGAGAGTCACCCTGGTGGAAGGAGGTGGTGGCCAGTAAGTGCGGCCGTCCTGCAGGGAAGTGGGCGGCCATCTTGGTCCACCCTATCTGCTCACAACTGCAGATCTGTAAAGACACAGACACAGGCTGCATTTAAAAAAAAAAAAAAAAACCCTGCAAAAACACAAATAAAGAATTTCCCTTCTCCCTACCCTCCAAGTAATCCACAACTTGGTAAACTGACCACTGGGCCCAGTGCACGGTCAGCCCAAATGAGACAGAGAGGTCCAAACTACAAAGGTATAAAGGCTCAACCAAAATCAAATAAAGAAATGTAAATAATGTGTGTGTAATCGGGACATTTTAAGAATGAGGGGGCTCATCTCAATTTAATATCCTTCTGTTTACATCATTTAAACACACCCAGCTCTACTTCCAGCAAAAAAGTGTCTGACTAACAACAAATATGCCGCCCACTAAACAACAAAAAAAAACAGCGGTCCAACGAGAGGCATCCCTCTTCTTCAAAAGACAAAGTTCAAAAAACCAAGAAGCGTCCACCGCAGGTGGAGACGCGGATTCAGATCCAGACTCTGGAGAAGAGACGGACGCTCCGCTTACCGCAAAGAAATGATGGTGTTTGTACAAGAAATAAAAAGCTCTTTCCACTACGAGATGCAGAGCTTCCGCCGCAGCATCAGAGAGGAGATTTCTTCCATAGGAGACCACATCGTAGTCTTGGAGGAGAAGGTGGATAACACCGCCCTTGCACAAGAGACCCAAGCGCAAGAAATTGAGGAATTACAAACCCAAGTCAAAACGATTTTCGAAAAACTGGAAGACACGGAGAATCGGTCACGGCGCAATAACCTGCGGATCAGAGGTATCCCGGAAGAAGTGGACAACGCCCAATTGGACGCATATCTCACTCGGCTTTTCATGTTCCTGTTACCCGAAATATCGGAGGAAAAACTTCAGATGGACAGAGCCCATAGGCTTCCTAGACCGAAAGGCCTAGATCCAGCAAAGCCACGAGATGTGATCACACGCCTACACTACTTTCGTATTAAAGAAGAAATATTGAGAGCCGCTAGAACCACCCCAAAGATAGAGCAGGATAATGTTCCACTCCTCATCTTTCCGGACTTGGCTCAAATCACGCTGAATAAGCGGAGAATGTTTGCGCAGATCACCAACTCACTGTGGAACAATAAAATCCGCTATCGCTGGGGTTTCCCGTGCAAAATACTGTTCACCTATCAAGAGACGATGTACATTCTACTCTCACCAGAAGAAGGTGAGGAAAAACTACGATCATTGGGCCTACTCGAATCAGAGCATCCGGAGGCCTCTCAAAGGTCTCGTCAGTCACCTAAGGCACAACGCCAGGCATGGGTGAAAACACCAACCTCTAGGCGAGCAAAGACTCAACCCACTTGAAGATCTAGAGCTGGAAACTTACTTAATACCCATTTAAGATGGCAGACAAGCCAAAACATGGTCTGGACTTAAGGCACTAAGCGAGACGTGGCCCATTCCAGTAACCCACCTAAAAACTAACCAACGGTCGTGGTACCTGGAACACATCGACCAACTCGATCAAGCCACAACGACTACGACAACCTGTACATCAAGAAGTTGCCGAGTTTAGTTTTTAAGTTTCTAGACCGTACAAGTCCCAAAATCCGGGTTATTCCCTTGCTCATTGAGAAACTGTTCTCATAAGTTACCCACAAGTTCGAGACATTCAAAGTTTGATGATCAGTTTGAACTAACCCGAACACTTAAAAGGGACTGATATACAATGTTTGTTTGGAACTGTTTTCTAGATAAAAGTGTATTTGTAATATAAGTCTATATGTTGCCTATAATAGAATTGGTCTCCTAAGGTTCAGCTACCAATTCTTTATTACAGGCTAAAATATTATAGGTTACGTTTTAGGTAACTTCTTCCATGTTATTTATCCCTCTCCCCCTGTAGACTACGAATGCAGAGCCTGCCAAACTATAGCTGCCAGTCAACCCTACTTAATGCTTCTGAAATTGAGAAAGGATATGTTGATGTAAACAGGTATAACGTTCAATGCCCCCCATACTTGCTTTTATTTCCCTGATGTGTAAGATCACACACACAACCCACCCCGTACTCATTGGGGTGATTTTGTTTTCCCTTTTCGAAAGTTCGGCTCCTGGACAAAGGAGCACTGCGCCGCTGAGCCGCTGGGCCACTGCCCGCACCCCCCATGTTCACTTAACATGTGAGTGCGAGAGACTCGCACCACGGGTCCCACTATGGCTGGTCCCCCCAAACAATGTTTGGAAGCCGGGGTCCTCGGTTTACCCCTCCCTCCCCCTCTACCCTTCCCCTCCAAGTTTTGTAAGCATTTACCACTTTTTTGGAATAATATATATATCTCTCGTTGTATATGTTCTCATATCAGATCGTTTCCAAAGACGGATGTACCGACGCTTCAACTATATGTAAGTTATCACTTTGTTCATTTGTATTACAGAATCCTGAACCACCACCATGCTGATTAATATAATATCCCAAAACACCAAGGGCTTAAACACCCCCTGAAAGAGACGTATTGCTCTTTCGGAAGCCAAAAGCCTGGCAGGAGATATAATCTTGCTACAAGAAACTCATTTGAAAAAAGAGGATCAGTCACTGCTGTTCAGCAATGACTACCCCCTAGTCTACCACTCATCAGCTCACACGAAAAAAAATGGCGTAGCTACACTTTTCCATAAAAATCTAAACTTCAAAGTAGATAAAATTAAAAGTGATCTCGCTGGGAGAATTCTAATTATCACAGGGTTACTGGACTCCACTGATATAACAATAGTCAACACTTATGCCCCTAATGAAAATCAAGAATCCCTTTTCCAGGAACTAACAAATTTAATTCTCTCTGTCCAGAAAGGCCTTGTAATATTAGCCAGAGATCTAAATGCAATTATGGACCCAAATCTAGATAAATCTCCCAGTCCCCCCCACTCCCCCCCCCCCCCCCCCGCCACAAAAAAATAGTTCCCTCTACTCGGGGACTTGTATCTATGACCAAAGATCTATTGTTGGTAGACTCCTGGAGATTAGTTAATAGCAATGTAAAGGATTTCTCCTTTTTCTCTCACCCCCATAATAGCTATTCTCGAATTGACTATATCCTAATAGACCAACAAATTAGCGATAATATTTCCTCAGCAGTAATTGCCCCCTCTGCTTGGTCAGACCATTCTACGCTCATAACCAAATTAGCCGGCCTCACCCCCAAAAATAAAACAAGGTCGTGGTCCTTGAACGAATCCCTACTACTGAACCCACAAAATTTCCAACTAATAGAAAAAGAACTGGCCCAATACTTTGAAATAAACAACACCCCAGAGGTTTCCTCTTTTACCCTCTGGGAGGCCCACAAATCAGTGATAAGAGGCAAACTGATTGCCCTGGCTTCTCAGAAAAAAAAAGAAAAAACAAAACAAATTGAAACACTAACACAAAAACTATCAGAATTAGAACTTATTCACAAGTCAAACCCCTCCCGGAAAAATTACAGGCAGATAATCTCAGTGAGGGGCGAACTAAACCTTTTGTTAGTGTCAAAAGCAGAAAGAGCTATAAGATGGACTCAACAGAAATACTATGAAAAAAGTAACAAAGCAGATAGAATGCTGGCACGCAAGTTAAAGCAAAAACAAGCTAAGGCTAAAATTCATAACATCCACACTAAAAAAAACCTTCTTTGACCAGATAGTCAAGGACTTAGCCACTTGGAACCCATATATAATATCTTGGTTTGGGAGAATAACTACTATTAAAATGAATATTTTACCTAGACTCCTCTATCTCTTTCAAACTCTCCCGGTTAAAATATGTCAGAAAGATTTAAATAATATTCAGAAGAAAATGTTGAAGTTTGTCTGGCAAAACAGGCGACCTAGAGTTCGCAAAGATATTCTTTATAAGTCCAAATCAGAAGGAGGCGTAGCTCTTCCAAATTTACAAAACAACTATACAGCAGCTCAATTAGGGCAACTTGTAAGCTGGCATTCAAACCCAAAGGAGGTGGGTCGAGATAGAGGATTTGATTTGCTCCCCATGCAGAATAAAAAATCTTCTCTGGCTCAACAAAAAGTCTAGACCACCCGAGAGTTTCAAGAACCCGGTGATATCCTTTGCCTGTAATATCTGGGACTCCCTCAAATCCAAGTTTCAATTAACCGGTACCCCTTCCCTCATGCAACCCCTATTCTCGGACCCCTCTCTTCCTTTTTACACAGAAAACCCGCTCTCCCATACCTGGGTTCAAAAAGGACTCATGAGAGTCAAAGATATTCTCGTTCAAGGGAAAGTCCCGCCATTCGCTTCTCTGCAAACGAATCATGATATCCCCTCTTCCGATTTTTTCAGATTTCTCCAGGTTAGACATTATATCCAATCAGCCTATAAATCAAGCCAACCCCATGCTTTAACTCTGTTTGAGGATTGGTGTTTACACCAGCCCCACACAAAAGGCATTATCTCCAGAATATATCAAAGTCTATCCTCTATCAATAGCAATCAAACCCCCGATAAATATATGGTATCCTGGGGAAAAGATCTTAACGTCTGTATTGATCTCGATACCTGGAAAGACATCTGGGAAGCTGCCTTCAAAAATTCATCGTGCGTTGTAATAAAAGAGAATATTTACAAGTTAATATACAGATGGTACATGTCTCCTGCCAGACTGCACTCTTTTCTCCCAGGGGTCTCCCCACTATGCTGGCGTGGTTGTGGCGAAGTTGGGAATATTCTGCATATATTCTGGTCATGTCCCAAAATCCAACAAACATGGACGGAAGTGTTCACCTTAATACACAAGATCCTAGAAATCACTGTCCCACATGACCCAGTATATATATTGTTAGGCAAGCCAATAGCCAATATTCCCCGAAAAAAAGCTAGCGTACTAGCCCAAATGTTAAATGCTACATGGTGTACAATTGCCAAAAATTGGAAACAACCTACCCCCCCATCCTTAAACCAAATAAACAATAAAATCTGGCATATAGTTTATATGGAAAAACTCTCAGCCTATCTGAACGGTTCTACCTCGCGATTTTCTTAGATTTGGGCCCCCTGGTTTCGCCATGCAGGTATATCCCCATATATAGATTAGAATATTCGGAAAAGAGTGATACATGTGGTAACTAAATTGCTGTGTACAATGCTATATTTTTACAAATGCTTCCCCTCCCTCACCTTCCCACCCCCCCTTTTTTATCTGTTATATGTTTTGTTAATTCTTATTTTGTATGAAAAAATGCTCAATAAAAATTCAAGTAATAATAAAAAAAATAAAAAAAAGTATATGTAATCATTACAGGACTTCACACTGTTGATATACAGAATAATGAAGCACAGACACAAAACATGCATTTTATAATATATTTATAATATATGTAGTGGGCCCAGGATCTCCCTCTGCACAAACATGTCTCTTCCTGAATCCAAGTTCAGTCAATCACTGGTCAGTCCCCTCTGCCAAACTATAACCTTCTCTGACCCTATCTGATTCTATGCTCTCCTGCTGCCCAATCATGTCTTTATGTGGTCCTGGGCTCTCCATATGACCAAACATCTTGACTGCCCTTGGGTTCTTGCTTTCTGTAATTACATGTGTCTCTGGATATTGCTTCTCAAGTACCTCCCATATTAACGCACTGCCGGTCCCTGCTGTAGTGAAGGAGATAAGAGTGGTGTCATTATGGCTTTCTCCAGCAGCTCTCACCTCTCCAGTCAGCATGTAGATAATCTCCAGGGTGTGATCCAAGAACCTCTCAGTCATCTGCTTCCGGTCCTTGTTCATCATCAGTGAGTTAGTCAGATGCACCAAGAATGGGCTCTGGATCTTGTGGAAGTGTTTTGCCATGGGGTGACATCTGCAGTTAGCGATATATATGGTACTTCTACTTCACAGTAATATTCGCCTACACATGGGGGGAGAGAAAGAGAGATGTATATGACATAAAAGGATTAAATGAAATTAATGTCCCTCCTCCCGCAGTGGGATGGACAGGTGTGAGGGACTTTGTGTCCTTTCTGTCTGTGTCACCCTGCAGTGGAAGGGACAGAATTTATGTTACACGATACAATGTTGCGTATTCTTTTAAGTCCTCCTAGTGACCATCCTTTAGCAGTATACATTTTATGGAAGTGTTTTGGACAATAATTCTTGCTATGTCTCCAGCACTTTATAACATGCTTATCTTCTTCACTGAAAACCATTCTTTAACTATGAGGTCATCACGCTATCACCAATGCCAAAGAATATTTATTAGATTGTCAAATAATTCTTAAATGTAATCATCTACTATGACAGACCTGTGACGGTAGGGGGTAACCAGTCCACATAATAAAGGTGAAGCCCGAATGGTTACCCCTGAAAACCGTGGGTCCCTGGAAGCTGAGTAGCACCATAAACCAGGGACACTGTAATGCATATAAAAAAACTGACCTGTTGTGTGGTTTATCTCTTCTCCTTCCCTAATAAACATTGGATTTCGGGAGTGGGAGTTTAAAGGGGATATTTGGGGCAAAATGTATTTATATTTTGTGTAGGAGTTTGGGAGACAAAGTTACCGGTAGTCCCGTAATTCTCCCCACCGTGCAGGCAGATTTGCAGGTACGCGAGGTGAATTACACCGGGGCTACCCAGTGTCCCCCAGAATCCTGGTTTTAGAGCCCAAGTATCCCAGACCCATTTCCCCCACATGTATAAGGTCCCCCAAGAGATATGTGTTTAATAAAACAGTGTATTATGTTTTATACAGTACATATTAATGTCTATACAGTCAGTCTGGGCATCTACTTAGGCGCCACGATGTCTGCATAGACATTGTAGATCAAAGGGGAGAAGGGATGTTAGAAGGTGAGAAAAATGCTTGGTGAGCGGGGAAAGGCGTAGCACCAGGTCTTGAGACAAAGGGCTCCCCGCTGGGGCACCTTTTGGACTGCCAGACCTGGTGGAGCCTGGCAGCGGGTGGCAATGGGTTGGCTGGGGGAAGATGTTGCTGGTAGGCATGTTTCCCATTGGCCGATTCATATTTCCCGCTCTCCCGGCTTTTTGAGCCAGCTTGGCACACCCCCTCCTCTGACGTCAGCAGCCAGACGAACCCCCATTCTGATTGGCTGGCTGAGATACGATCTGTTCTCTGATTGGTTGTTAGTCTCCTTTCCATGTTAAACATAAAACAGCAGGGTCTATGTAAGGAGACTGCCCGATCAGAGAACCAGACGATCTGTGGCTTGTACAGAAAAAAGAAAACAGCGCAAAAAAACCTCATGGTGTAGTATTAAAGTAAATTTTATAAAGTAAAAGGGTGATTTTTGCACGTACATCAATAAAAGCATATATCAGCAAGACATGTTTTGGACATGTTACCACTCGCGGGAACAGCTCAGTGCAGGCTGGTGTGTATCTGGATCGTCCTCCGATCCTCAGTATACAGCTCAGCAGGGGGTACACGTCTCTTTAGAAATCCTCCCCGTAAAGTCCTTCTGCTCGGTAATGATGTTCTCCAGGCTCCGGCAGGCCGCTCGGCGGGAAGTTCAAACCTCCTTGAGGGATCTCCCTGCAGCAGCCGTCAGCTCAGACGCGGTATTATCTCTGGCAGTTCCGGATTGTCCTGAAGGATTCCCTGAAGAAGTATTCATTACGAAACGCGTAGGAGAGGGCGCGTTCCATTATTTTCCTTATCTGTACCCCATTGCGGCCTTATTGTACTGCATAGATCTATGGGACTTCCACTCCTTATAACATTGTATGCGGAGAGACGCGAGTGACAGACGGGCGCCGTCTGATGACGTCAGAGCTATTGCGGACAATCCGGAACTCACACAATGGGTCTATCTGCACATGTGTGAAGGTTCTGCTTGCGCTATTAGCCATGGTAGCTGTCTGAAAAGAGCAGGTATAATGAGAAAACAGGGAAAATGGGCTGATAACACCTATGAGCCAAAGGTTAACTTGTCATGGCAGTAAATTACTGCAGCTAGCAGTATCAGAGCATTTATGGATGAAAACATGCAGCACTTGGATAAAAACACCCATTATGGGAGGCGCATGCGCGACGGAGAGAGACATGGTCGCATAGGCTAAGAGCTCCGTGCCTTGCTTGAGGAAAAACGCGAGCTAACACCCAACAAGACCCCCAAAACCACTCAAATTTCCCCGTATTAAAGATAATACCACCCCGCGATGTCAAAGAAAGGCCCTAAAACCGCAAAAAAGAAAGGGATGCCGGAGTACTTCAGCCGCGCCAGAATGAGCGGAGCGGGGACAGAAATGGCGGCGAATTCAAATGTCGGCTCGGACTCAGAGCCGGATTGCGAGGAAGAGGAGCATGCTGAACAGGCGATGCGCCCGGCCAGACAGGGAGACTTCACTAAACTATATACGGATCTAAAAACACTCTTCCAAGCGGAGATCAAAGACCTCAAGAAAGAAGTGTCGGGCCTAGGAGAACGGACAAACATTTTAGAAACTAAAATGGACCACTCAATTAAGGCGATCAAAAAACAAGACCGGAACCTCAAGGACCTCCAGGAGCAGGTGAATGCACTACAGGAGCGTCAGGAGGACGCCGAGAATAGAGATAGACGAAATAATCTCAGGATTAGAGGGATCGCTGAAGCTATTCAGGACTGCGATGAATACATAACAAGATGGCTGGAGACCCTTCTGCCAGACACTCCTAAAGACCTCCTGACGCTAGACAGGTGCCACCGGGCCCTAAGAGTTAAACCGCTGCAAAATGAGCAGCCCAGGGACATTGTGCTCCGGATGCACCACTACAGGACCAAAGAAGCAGTTCTACATAAAACAAGACCCCTACCTGTGGTGGAGTTTGAGGGCACGAGGTTGTGACACTGGCTCGCCGCAGATCCCTGCTACCGATCACGAAGGTCCTACGAGAGAAAGGGGTCAGATATAGATGGACATTCCCCTTTGGCCTGTTAGTGGCGAGGGGAGGCAAAGTGACCACAATGAAAGATCCGGAAGAAGGACCAACCTTCCTACATAAGTTGGGCCTGGGTGAGGCCCCCGTGGTCTCAGACCCGAGGAGTCCACTCCCAGAACCCATATGGGAGCAGAACACCAAGTCTCCCAGAAGGCAGAGTGGAAAAGAATGAAGGGAAGACGTCCACAAGTTAAAACCAAAGTTTCGGCAATGGCCGCAGTTCTTCATAACAAGTTACATTCAAATAAAACGTTAAAAGGGGGTCCCCGGTCCCCAGAGACACTCTGCTGCAGACAGGCCCCACTCCCCCAAAGGAAGTGCAATAGACACCTAACACCCGATGACTTCCCCCTAACACACCAGGAGGAGAACGACATCAATGGAGCAAAAGCAAAGAAGAAATAAAAGTAAACATAATCAAAAAATTAAAGGCCTACCATTTCAGCAAATCCCGCTCCAAGATGGCGAAGGTACCTGGATTGGCGGGAACCCACAGTGAAGCGCAGGAGCCGGAAGAACAAGGAGCAGGAACAGACGCCCATGCTTCCAGCCTGATGAGACGCAAGATCCAAAATGGCGGCGGCCCGGATGCACGTCATAAGGCAGACCCGGAAAGAGCGACGCCATCTTGGAGGTGGCACAAAGACGGACCCCGATGCCGCACGCTGATGACGTCTGCGGCCGATACAGCTACCACCAGAGGCCCCGATAGGTGTCCAAGAAGCGCCGGACCGGCACAATAGGCAAGCCCGGGACATCCCACGAAAATGAAACCGCCAGCGGGAAATTTGAATCGGCAGCACAAAAGAAGCCGGAACAGAGCTAGAGAACGGCAAAGAGGAAACGGGAGGAGACAAATAGGCAAGTTAAAAAGCGGATGAAGGATGAAAGTAAGGGGGCATTAAGGGAAAGGAAGCTTACAGGAAGTTAGACAAAAGGATAGTAGAGCAGGTGCGGAAGGAGTAGAGAGTGGAGACTGAGAGAAGAGAGGTAGGGGGAAGTGACAGAACGGGCCGAGATAGGCTAGTAAGTGTGGGTAGGAACTATAAGCTAGGAAGGGACAAAAACAAGTAACAGAGAAGAGCAAGATAAGTTGATTGGGAAAAAGGTAGATAAGTTTAGGTTATGAAGGAAATAAGCTAGTGTAGACACCATTCTGCGCAGATGGCTGAGAAGAAGACTAAGAAGACAAATTATACAGTCAAAGTTAGTTAATACATAATTTAACACATTAGGAGAGTGGAAGCTCGGGAAAGGTAAGCACAGGATAAAGAGATACAAACAAGAGCAGTAAAAGGAAGATTAAGCAGAGATATGGATAGGAGGAGATGGAAGGGCCGTTACAATAAGACAGGCAAGAGCTGGGTTAAGGGGACACCCACTAATCGTTGGGTTTTGTTCAAAGAAAAAGATTCAGAGATAAGCAAGGCGGGAGCCACTGGCGGTGACACACCTCAACGTCAGTATGGGCCTCACACTAGAGAGGGGGAGGGAGTCTCCCCCAGCCTCTAGTGAAAACCTTTGGGACAGGACTCTTGGACGGGGCATCACCCGCTCCAAGCCAACCCCGGACTACTGGAACAGAGTTCGGAAACCTAAAGGAAAAGATCTCGACGGAAGGACGATCTCGTCAAGACGTCGAGAAAGTATATGCTGTGAAAGGTGTTATGTGTTGTCTATGTCCCCCCCGGTTTCCCCTTTTGTGTGCCCCTCCCTTTTTGTCCCCCCAGGCGAGAGAGTGCAGAACCAGAATAAGTGGAAGAAACACCGCTCCAGAAGTAAGCCCCACAACCAAGGGCATAGTGAGGCATCACAACGAGAGACGGAAAGAAGAATAGAGTTCGGGCCCAGAGAATCAGCAGCTCCGCCATCTCACTCCTTCAAATGAATAAAGAACTCAGGCTCGTATCACACAACACTAAGGGGTTCAATAATCCGACCAAACGCAGGATCGCCTTCAGGGATTATAAGCGTAAAGGGGCAGAAATCCTGTTCCTACAAGAAACCCACTTTTCCAAAGATAATTTCCCCAAATTCTTAGATAGAGACTTCCCGACGTACTTCTTGTCCTCCGCAAAGGTCAAGAAAAAAGGAGTAGCTATACTAATTCACAGAGGAATACCGTTCTTACATGACAGGACCTTTATAGATAAGGAGGGACGTTACCTTATAGTGAGAGGGACAATTCAAGGGTTTCCAATTACCTTAGCAACAATCTACGCCCCGAACGAGATAGCTCCGGGTTTTTTTTCTTCCTTCTTTGGAAAACTCAGCAGAGTAGCCAGAGGCAATATCATTGTCGCGGGGGATCTGAATAGAACGTTACGGGAAGACCTTGACAGATGTACAGCTACTAAAAATACACACAGACCCGACGTACTAACACTCAAACAGGGAATACGCGACTGTCAGCTACTCGATATCTGGAGAGAACAACATCAGAGACAGAAAGAATACACCTTCTACTCACACCCACACGACACATATAGTAGGATAGATTACTTCCTTGTATCTAACAGAATGGTCCCTGGGGTCTCTCATACGGAGATCCATGATATTTCATGGTCTGACCATGCATCTATAGAGCTGCGATGCACACTAATCCCACTAGACAGACCCAGAGCGAACTGGAAACTAAACGAAATTCTGCTGAAAATCCCAGCTCTACAGCTAGAAATTGAGCAAAAAATTTCACAATATTTTGAGGAAAATGAGGGGAGCGTGGCCACACACTCTACACTGTGGGAGGCCCATAAGGCTACCCTCAGGGGGGTCATTATGAACCTGGCCGCTAGACGAAAAAAGGAAAGAGAGAGTAAAATCTTGAAGCTAGAGGACCAGCTAGCGAAGCTTTCCTCTCTTCACAAAAAAGACAAAAAAGCCCACACATTGACTCAAATACTAGCCACCAAAACAAGTCTTAACCTCCTCCTCTCCGCCCAGGCTGAGAAGGAATTGACCTGGTCTAAGCGGAAATTTTTTGAAAAGGCCAACAAGCCTGACACACTACTTGCCAATAAGCTAAAAAATACGCCTCCAAATAACCACATTCACGCGATTCGGAACCAAAATGGGGACCTTACATCCATCCCAGCAAACATTGCGGGAGAATTTAAAAAATATTACGAAGTACTATATAACGGAGATAAGGTGACCCATAACCCCAAAACAAAAGAAGACCTTAAGACCTTCTTGAAAGAGGCACATTTACCCAGTCTGAAGAGAGGCGATAGGGAGGCACTCCAGTCGGATTTCACGATGGAGGAACTCTCTGGGGTCATAAAAGCGCTAAAACCAGCTAAAGCCCCAGGGCCAGATGGCTTCTCGAATTTATATTATAAGAAATATTTAAAAATCCTAGCCCCTCATATGTTGAAGCTATTCAACGAAATCTTAGCAGGGGCCTCATTCCCAGCACAAATGCTCCAAGCTTCAATAACAGTGATCCATAAACCCGGAAAGGACCCGGCAGACTGTAAGAGCTACCGGCCCATTTCACTGATTAATTCAGACCTCAAAATATATTCTAAACTTATAGCCAACAGGGTGGGTAGCGTTCTTCCCGGGTTAATACACACAGATCAAGTAGGGTTTATCGGAGGTAGACAAGCGGCAGATAACACCAGGAGAATCATTGACCTAATTGATCTGGCCCAAAAAAGAAAAATTCACTCCATGGTGTTAAGTCTAGACGCTGAGAAAGCCTTCGATAGAATAGACTGGCCCTACTTAGCGGAAACACTAAGAGCATTTGGCTTCGAAGGACGCCTCCTGCAGGCCATCTTGGCGCTATACAAAAACCCCACGGCAAGAGTGAGATATCAAGGGTCCCCATCAGAACAATTTGAAATTAAAAGCGGAACTCGTCAGGGATGCCCGCTGTCACCTTTATTGTTCGCTTTATGTATTGAACCTTTGGCGGCACATATCAGAAATAGCCCAGATATCTCTGGTATCCCACTGGGAGACCAAATGCACAAAGCCTCTCTTTATGCGGATGATGTCATACTCACACTAACCAAACCCCTCACCTCTCTCCCTAATGTATTCAACATACTGGGTAAATTCAACCAAATTTCGGGATTTAAAATCAATCAGTCCAAATCTGAAGCCCTCAATATTAATTTACCAAAAGAAGTCGAAAAACTGATTGACCTCAATTTTCAATTCAAATGGCAACCCTCCGCCATCAAATATTTAGGGGTGTATCTCACAAGGGAGTACAAAACACTATATAATGCAAATTTCCCCAAGATCATAAAGACGCTGGGGGAGGATCTACGAACCTGGATGAAAGGGAGCATATCATGGATTGGGAGGATACATAGCGTGAAAATGAATCTCCTCCCAAAGATGTTATATCTCTTCCAGAGCCTCCCTATTCCTTTAGTACAGGCAGACATCCTCTCCCTCCAGTCAAAAATTATGAAATTTATCTGGAACGGGAAAAACCCAAGAATCAAGAAAGGAATATTAAAACGTCCTACAACAGGCGGAGGATTAGCGGTGCCCTGCTTGTTGGCCTACTATAAAGCAGCCCAATTAGGGCAGATTTTCCAATGGCACACAGACCCAACCTTACGGAGATGGGTCGAATTGGAGAAAAGTTGTTGTGCACCAATTGAACTCCACAATTTAATCTGGCTACCCAATACCGGGGTACGCAAGATGAACAACCTAACACAGACCATGGTCAATTCGTTAAAAGTCTGGGGGGCCACGAAATTCAAATATAATCTGACCACCAAAACATCGCTAATGACACCAATAGTGGGTAACGCAGATTTCGCTCCGGGCCTGAATAGCAAAAACTTTCTAATATGGACACAAAATGGATTGTCCCGACTACTAGATCTGGAGAGCAGAAAGACCATACAATCATTTGAGCAAATTAAATCCTCTAAGAATATCCCAAACAGCGAATTTTTTAGGTACCTCCAGATCAGAAATTTCTACAATAAGACGCCAATTCGACCGGCGCGAACAAATTTTGAGCAGCTGTGTTCTAGAGCTACGGACACAAGGGGACTCACATCTAGAATGTACAGGGAAGTGGTCTGTCAGAAGTCGCCTCTAGACAACAGACTGAGTTATATGAGACACTGGGAATCCGATCTAGGCGAGACTTTAGAGGACGATGAATGGGACGAAATTATTAAGGCGGCAGCAAAAAGCTCAATCTGCACCACATTAAAGGAGAACGCATATAAAGTCCTTATGAGGTGGTACTACACTCCGACGCGCCTAGCGAAATTTGTAAAAGGCTACTCCCCTCTCTGCCCTAAACAGTGTGGGGAGCCTGCAGATCTCCGACATATGCTGTGGTCTTGCACTAAAGTGGCCCCTATTTGGGAACAAATCAGAGACTGGATTCAGCGGATTCTCGATTTAGAGATCCCCTTGGACCCGTGGCTGTTCCTCTTGGGCAGGCGGATCCAGGGTATATCGAATGCGTCGCATAAATTAATCGCGCATTTCGCCACTGCCACAAGATGCGAGATCGCAGCACTATGGAAACAGCAGGAGGTACCAATTATCCCAAAGATCAAAAACAGAATTTGGCACGTCTGCCGGATGGAACAATTAACGAGTTTAGTTAATGACACCGGCACAAACTTTCTAAAAGTCTGGGATCCATGGTTGACCCAGGCAGACATCCCCGGAGTGGAGGCCACCTCAATCCTGCACTAATTAAAATAAATGCGTTCTCCTTTGAGGTCAGATTAGACAAAAAGACATAGTGACGCGCGGAGAACAGACCTTTACACGGCCCCAAGATAAGATAACTCTAATACTAAAAAGAACCCATAGGAGGACCCGCCACATATAAACCCCTTGGTTTTGGCCTATCATTAGGGCCGAGACACAAAGAAAAAGACACGATTTTGCCTGGCCATCCACCACCCCCCCTCCCCCCCCCCCTCCCCCCACCCTCTTCCCCTGTTTCCCTGTCTAGTTTGTCTAGTCCTGTATGTACAGCCTCAAATGGTTGAGTCTCAGAGGCAATATGTTATATGTTTACTAAATTTGGAAAGACGATAATGGGCTGTGGAATAATGGCTATATATGTATTTTTCCAATAAAAATGTAAAGTTGAAAAAAAAAAAAAACACCCATTATGAAAGTGAAAAACATACTAATAAAATGTGAACATAAATGATGATGTGAACTGACGAAATAAATATAATAAATAATTGATATAGTTACAGAAATCATTGCTGCAATATGCTATGACAGTGAATATATAGGCAGTATGATTACTTATAAATGCCTAATATAAAAGATATGAATGACTGTCAAGAGAGAGGGGATTTGGCCTGGGATTAAAGGGGTTACACCCCATTTGGCCACCCTCTACTCTCACCTGGGAAGCAAGGGGTTAACTGGACTGGGGTCCAGTAATGTGGTTTTGCCTTGCTTCAGCCATCCAACTGTTTATTCCCCTGTAAAAATGTATTGTTTCTGTTCCAGTGACTGCACCAAACAAACACTGGGATCCATCCGGGAGGGCAAGGGTTAATAGTTAAATAGTGATTCTAGCCCTTTGTTTAAGTTACCCTCAAAGATGCCTGCCTACTAAGGAATGCGACCAAATGTTTAGGAAGCTGGAGTGGTTTGTGAGTGTTAAAACTCACACTTACAAACCATAGTATCCTGCCCAACACCATGATTTAGGAGTGGGGCTACAGAATGAGTGACCTTATTAAATATAAGAATATTATGAGATGTCCTTGGCTGAACGTGCTAAAAGCTACATATGTGTATTCATGGGACTGATTCGCACATAAGGATTACAGACATCTGATGTTTAGCCGGTCCTAAGAGACAGATATTAATATCTCTCTTAATTTTAGTTTTACACTGTAATATTTAGTCTCATTCGGAGCGTCATGCGTGACGGAATGTATTATTATGTCTCGCGTACCAGTAAGTACTTCTGAACTGAAGTTATGAAGTTATTTACAGTGTATATGGGATTTTGGATCTGCTCTGACAATGCAGACCCCCATCTGCTATGCTAATAGGGCAGGGAGAGCATCCTGCAAGAATTAGCATAGCCCAGTGATCAAAAGGTAACTGCCCTAATTGTTTATACTGGGGGCAGGAACCAAGGAACTGAGTGTTTTTAAGTGTGATACTTCACACTTACAATGGAAGCCAAAATCTCCTTCAAAGAGATTTTTGCTAGACAGCTCGGCGCTTTGAGTGCAAGAGAAGGGTTGAACTGGTATATAAGCCAGAGTCACCCCTTACTCAAATGTCTTCATGTGTCTTCATGATCTGCATGTATTGCTGTGATGTCTTCATCTGAAACTGAATTATGGAAGAAATGGCCCATCCTGTATCCTGATGGCTTTTCTTGTCCAAACCTTTAAGTAATTGTCATATTTTGTCTGTTATTTGTATAAATCGTGTGTTCACCTTTTTCAAGGAATAAATTATACTTTATCATATCTAAGTCTCGTCCAGTTCAACCCAGTTATATAGTTGGTGGTGCATTATTCATAGCCTGTCACAAAGCTCCCGTCACAATGACATAAAATAATCCATTGCCACATTAAACTTGTGATGCATTAATCAGTAATAGATTTCCCAACACCACTATGGCAGCTAATGTGTTTATGAGAAAATATTTGTATTCATAAACCAACCTAAGTAAGGTAAGTATATATCACTAGCTGTATGGCTCTTAGTCAAAAAAGCCAAATTGGGAAAATTAAAGAACATCATAAGTCCATATGGAAAAATTAAATCATGATCATAATGAATAGTCCAATAACAGACACAGAATCTTAATCCGACGTGTCATCCACTGTTGATCAAGAGACCTATAATGTAGTGGAAACAAGGAGCATATGCAAGATCACGACAAATATACACAAACCATCAATAGAAACAGATTGATCAGCCAGATAAGTCATACTGTGCTGTAAACATTGTGAATCCTATTTTAGGCAAGAGGATGGTTAGTATGCATATGAACAATCAGAATAGCAAATGCTATAATGTCCTGTAGACTCCAATCCTGGGGACGAAAAGTCACCTATTGAAGATGAGTCACTAGCTGGACAAATTGGTTATAGAAAGCAACTCAGGTTGAATTCCTCATTTAACCCACCAGGACTTAATGTGTCCAAATTGTAAATGGTTCTTGCTTCAAGTTGCAATAACGCTCTATTGCAGTCTCCTCCTCTGGGAGATGCCCTGACCTGTGCGATTAGCATGAATCGAAGAGTTGCGAGGCTATGCTTCATTTCCTTAAAGTGATGAGCCACCGGTTGCTGGGTTAAGTCCTCCCTGTTGTCTGCATCTGCTAGAGCCTTCCTGATGGCAGATCGGTGAAGACTCAGTCATTCCTTTAGCATACGTATCGTCTTGCCTATGTAATAGAGGCCGCAGGGCACCTGATGAAATATACCACGTATTTTGAGTCACAGTTCAAAAAGTCTTTGATTTTAATATGATGTCCTTGATGGGGGTGTGGATTGGTATTTCCAAGCACCATGTATTGGCAATTGACATATCCCCTACATTTAAACACCCCCACAGGTTTATTCAGCCAGGACTGTTTCTTAACATATTTTGAACTTGGATCTGCCTGAGTGAGGAAATCTCCCAAATTGCGACCTCTCCGGTAACAAAAACGGGGCGGATCCTTAAAAAATTGTCCTATTTGTTTGTCCTTAGCTAAGATATGGGTGTGTTGTAAAATGCTCCGTTTAATAAAACTGGATGCTGTAGTGTAGGTGCTTTTGATATTGAAGCGGTTATCGCATGCCTATTTCTGTTGCGGTTTCAATAAAGTCGATCTTTGTATGTTTTTTGCTTTTTGTAAAGCCAAAGTCACATCCTTCGTGCTGTAACCACGTTCCAAAAAAGAGTCTTTCATATCTTCCAAAGCTACCTCTAGTCTGGAGGGATCACTTGTTATTCTTATGACCCTTAGGAACTGTGAAAAGGGTAAGCCTTTCTTCATAGGTGCAGGATGGTGACTGGATGCTAGTAATAGCGTGTTTTTGGCTGTAATTTTTTTATAGATCCTTGTCGCCAAATGCCCATTTTCCTTGTAAACCACCGTGTCAAGAAAATATACCTCTATTGTGCTGAAATTCAATGTGAAGCGTATAGTGGACGGTATTTTATTTAACATGTCGACAAATGCTAATAACTCCAACTCTGACCCTCACCAGAGTAAAAACAGGTCATCAATGTAGCGAAAGAGCCTGATAATGTGTTTGCTAAGCCAGTAAACCCACTTGCATCTCATCCCAGCCTCTGTCTAAAAGCTGTGTTTAAAACAGTATGCATTGGCTTGAGGATTTGCGTGTGTAATACGAGATTGAGACAAAAGGTGACACTGTGTGCTCATTTGCATGTCATTTCCCAGAATCCCTTGCTGCAGTGGAAGCGCTGTATGCTGGGCGATAATGGGGAAAGATAGGGTTGCAGACCTGTCTAAGACATGCAAATGAACATACAGTAATATTTACAGTTGCTTTATGCTTTACTGTGGAGGGTTTTTGTCACTTTTTTTACCCATCATAACCTTAACAATTGTGGTATATATATATATATTTATATTTTTTTTGCCCCCATGACATGTGAACCCCATGAGCTTGTGAAATTTGAGTAAAGAATTCCTTACAAATAGCATATATATAATATATAATATATATATATATATATATATATATATATATATATATATATATACACACATATGTACATACATACATACACACCTCTGAGGAAGTCACTATACATCATGAAACTCGTTGGGCTCATCCCATTGGAGCAGGCAAATAGTGGTCATAGGTCACGGGATCCACTACACTCATTGAGACTCTCAGCTGCTTCGAGAGAAGCATCCGGGAATTCCCCTTTCTTCAAGCTGCTGGAAGACGGCAGTCTAGCGTGAACAACAACGCAGTATTGCAGCTGGTCTGGGCATTCATCTCTGAGCAATAGGAGAGAGCACATAAGGGATTTGCCTTTTACAGATCTGGAGATCAGCTGCTTGAAAGACGCTATCTTAGCCGGGACCCCACGATTTACGCAGAATCAAGGTTGGTTGGGATGGAAGGTAACACTTCCTTCATATTATAAGAGTTCTATCTCTATACCAAGATGGTTGACGAACCAGGTCAATATCATGCCCCACCTAAGATGGCTGCTGACCGGAAGTCAGCCTCTCTCTGACCCTCAATTGCCTGCAGCTGCTCCTGGGCTTTAAATAGCAGGCAGTTGCTCCCTGTCTTTGCTCGCGCGAAGTACCCACCGCGTTTGCCTTGACCGCATTTGCCTTACCGTGCCGTGCCCGCGTTTGCCTTAAATAGAAATTAACTCAAGCAAGCTGACAAAATTGTACACTATAAAATGTATAATCCAAGGTTTACAATTAAAAAGAAGGACAAATGGAGACTTCCGGTGACGTCGAGCAGCATGGTCGGATAGTTGAGGAGCTCCCGACACCCTCACGAACAACTCGCCAGAACGAGCGACCCAAACCACACAAAAACCCAAACTAAACGCACAAACAACACATCAGATAGGGAGGAAGATGCCGTCCCGACCAAAAGGGAACCAGGGCCCAGGAGTCACCAAGGATTTAACTCCCGCGCATCGCCCCATAGAACAGAGCGGCGATTCCCAAGATGGCGCCGAAGAAGCAGCCCACGCGGCCCAAATGGAGGTAGCCACCGATTCAGGCTCCTCAGAGCTACAAGAAATCGGACTAAATAAAAACTACTTTGAGTCCCTTTTCCACAGAATGCGCAAAGAATTGCGCAAAGAAATCCAGACAGACCTGAATACAGCGCTGGAGGGACTGAGGACAGAAATACACAGGCTCACGAAGCGCACTGATGTGCTGGAGCGCAAAGTCACTGATGTAATCGAATCACAAAACACAACAGAAGACGAAGTAATAAGATTAGGCCAAGAAGTTTCCGACTTGAGAGATGCCCTGGAAGACCAGGAAAACAGAGACTGAAGGCAAAACCTGAGGATAAGGAACATACCTGAAACGGTCTCTACTGAGGTACTCCACACCTACCTCCGGAAACTATTCCTGCTGGTTCCAGATCTATCGGATCACGACCTCCAAATGGATAGGGCACACAGGGCTCTGGGCCCCAAACCTACAGATCCAGAACGACGCAGGGATGTGATCGTAAAATTCCATGCATATTCAGCTAAGGAGAAGATCATGGCCGCAAGCAGGAGAGCAGGAGACATTCAAATCCAGAACATCTCCCTCCAAATCTTTAGCGATTTATCAAGATCCACGATAGAAAAGAGGAAAGGGATGAAACCCCTCACGAACATTCTGCAAGAACGTGGCATTACCTACCGCTGGGGTTTCCCCTTTAAGCTGATCGTCTTGAAGAATGGATGCCACCTCACCATCTGCAGACCTGGGGACTCGCCATCGTTCCTGAAAGCGCTGGGGCCGAGCCAACCACATGACCGCAGAGCACCCTCCAAGTCTCCTACACACAACGAGGAGGCGGAGGTTTCACGAGCCTCTGAACGAACCCCGGGGTCACAGACTAAGGAGTAAAACCGCAAACTACCCTGACAGCAACACAAGAGCGTCCACTGTGGGAGCATCCCCCGGACGACCCGACCTGACAACTAATCGCGATGCCTCGCCCTATCCGCCCCCCACCGCCATGAAAGAAGACCAAAGGAACGAAGGCTGCGGAACCGTCATCTTGGCCCTACAATGTTCCGGAGAAGGAAAATCCCCATAGCCCCCGATCCAGTCAGGGAAATCGACCTGCAAATCTGCTCCCCCCTGAAGCACTGCCCCTGCAGCCAACCCACTCACCCATCAGCCACCTACCGTAGTCCTGACCCCTCTCCCCCCTCCACCTCTAACCTATCCCCCCCATTCCCTCTCCACCTCCCATCCTCGTCCGCCTCCCTCACCGACAAAGCACCCCCCCCTCCCTTCCCCTCCCCACCCACACCCCCCCACATCCGCTCCCCCCCACCCTTCCTCGCGATCCCACCCCCCGCCTCACACAGCGCAATCCTATCCCTCACTTACCTTTGAGGTAAACAGATCCTCTATATCCCACCTGAACGTCCGGAGGCAGCCTGGGCGATCAGGACCCGGCCCATCTTCATCGTCTGAGAGGCCGCAGGTTTCTCGGGACAGGCCCCTTGTCAGCCCCGATCGAGAAGGACACTCGATACCCTGGTCAACTGAAGCAACAGAGGTCTGGCCAGAAATCTCCATTGGCGCCACAGTCGAAGACGACCAAAGCACTTGGAGCCCATCCCCCCGGACTGTCCCCTTCATACTGGCAGGAGAAGCACAACCCCAGTATCCCCCCGAACTCCCCCAACCCCCCACGGACATTGAGTGGCTGTAACTGATCCATCTTCCTACGGCCCGAGAAGCCCAGGTTGTATAAGCTTACCCCACTCCCCTCCCCTTCGGTCCCATGACAATGTGTAGCCCAAACTGCCTTAAGATGTAGAGGATAAACAACACCCATCCAGGGAAGAAAAATGTAAATACTATAAACTCAGGCTTTATCTACAACCCCTATATCCCTCTCCGCCCATCCCTCCCTCCCTCAGCAGTCCACCCCCCCGCTCCCCTTCCATCCCCCCCAGACCCACCCCCCCAACCTATCCCTACCGACTAGCCATAGAAGATTCAATCATTTCTAACATAAGAGAATGCGGTGGCAGGGCAATATCCTTGGAATGTCAGGCTCCTACCCATTGGAATAAATATGCGATACCGCTGCAGCAGGACAGCCCCTGCCACCCTTGGCCCTGTCCCCCCCTCCCTTCCCTCAGCTCCTTCACTCCCCCCCGGCCCTCTCCCTCCCCCCCCCCCCTTACTAGTATATATAAGCAACAGCCAAGAGGAATATGTAAATGCTTTGTGAAAATGTCAGATGATGTTATCTCACCAGATCTCAGAAATATAGATGATAAGTAGCTACAAGAAACTGTTAAAGCAGCTCAATATTGTGCTTTAGCCAAGACAAGTCAGCTATGCATCCATCCCCTGCACATGTGTCCCCCCTCCCCCGCCACCCCTACCCCCTCCTCCCCTCCTCCCCCTCTCCCCCCCCCTGTCACTTCCCCACCCCGCAAGATCCTAGGAATGTCAGGCTCCTACCCATGGGAATTAATATGCGATACCGCTGCAGCAAGACAGCAAAGGCTGACCGCAACCACCTGATCATACCCCCATCCCCCCCTTCATCCCCCGCCACCATCAACACCCCCCCTCCCACCAACTACGTCCCTCCCCCCAGACCCTCTCCCCCCTGTAAACTGTAAAGATGCGGTTAGGATAGCAATGTACTAACGCCAGGCCCATAGCAATTGCAAAGAGGGATGATAAGTACCTTATAACTACAATACTGTAATAGGGACACTGTAAACTTTTGTTGTAAGCATACATGTTTTAATCAGTATAGTCACCACCGAATGTATACATAGCCTTAACGAACCCCCACCATCCAATAGAGGTTATTAGCTGTTGTTCTCAAGTGTTTAAGGAGCAATACACTACGTGGTTCCCCCATAAGTGGTTTTCTGTAAGTTATCTCACAGAGGGTGTGGGACCCTCTTTCCGGTCTCCGACCGTGTTCTGTGTACTGGAAGGATCTCTAGGGGTATTAAACCCCTCCACCTCTCTCGCCCCCATGAGAGAGGCTAACTCTCTAGGGCCACCTAAGGGCCCAACGATCCCCACCTTTCCTACTGTGTTTTCCCACCCCACCCCCTTCCTGGGGCGCCCCCCCCCCCCCACCTCCGCCTATCCAGACGAATCCCCCCATTGTTCACAAAGATTATGGATACACGGGATCCCTCGGGCATCCCCCCCGTGACCTCCGAAGGTCAAGCCTTTACTGTGGGAATTTCAAGGGCTTCGGAGCCCAGGGCTCAGAAAAACACACACACTATAAAATGATAGACATAAAATTGATCACACTTAATGGAAAAGGACTTAATTCAATTAAAAAAAGGAAACAAGAGATGCGCATGCGCGACTGCGGACTGAATGGCTGCTTAAACATTCAGCTCCGCTCCCAGCCGGCACTAAAAAATCAATAAATGCGCTAAAACCTCACCAAATCTAAAGAAAATTGCCCACATAGCCCGCTGATACCCCCAAGATGTCAAAGGGAACAAGATCAAAACGCCCCTCCACAGTGATGACGGACTATTATAGCAAGGGGGATCAGCCACGCGCCCGCAGCCAAGAGGGCCTCCCGCTAAGCAGCTCCGACTCGGAGGGAGAGGGGGAGAATGATAACGGCAAGAGAATTATGCGGAGACGCGACATGCAGGAATTCTGCGCGGACATTAAGAGATGCCTGCAAGCCGAGGTGGCGTCCCTAAGAGCAGACATAAGCAGTATAGGGTCCAGAACTGACTCCTTGGAAAGGAAACTGGACACTACGGTGAAAGCACTCCATAGAACAGATAAACAATTGGCCCAAGTAAAGGACACTATCCAGGACATTCTAGATAAGCAGGAAGACTCCGAAAATCGGGAGAGAAGAAATAATATGAGGATACGGGGGGTCCCAGAAGAGGAGACCGACCCAGAAGATTTCATGGCCCGGTGGCTGACCCAGCTGATGCCGGACAAAACGTCCCAGGAGCTGCACCTGGATCGCTGCCACAGGGCCCTGAGATCCAGGCCACAACCGGGAGACCCCCCGCGGGATATCATCGCCCGCTTCCATTTCTTCAGAATAAAAGAACTGTTTGCCCAGCTGACCCACAATAACCCGTCCTTTGAGTCACACAAGATCCAAGTTTTCCAGGACATTTCCCCCACCACGTTGCTGAAAAGAAAGCAACTTACCCCAATCACCAGGATCCTCAGGGACGAAGGGGTTAAATACCGCTGGATCTTCCCTTTCGGGCTCCTGGTGTCCAGAAATGGGGCATCCACCACAATAAAGAAAGCTGAGGATGGAGGAGCCTTTCTTACAAAACTGGGCTTGCAAGATAAAATCACGGAGGAAGTGGCGGGAAACAGAGCAGCCCCAGATCCAACATGGCGGGAAGCAGGAAGAACCAACAAAAACAACCAAGCCCGCAGCCCACAGTAAATGGCCAAATAAAGAATTAATGTTCCTCCACAGTTACAGTTGACCCTACCTCTTAGTTAGCCAAAGATGCCCACGAAAACCCCACCAGGAGCCCTCTCATGGCTGCGCACCCCCCCCCCCCCCCCTCACGGCATTCGCATCGCAACCCAGCAGAGACAAGGTCCTGATCTCCCACAGCATCACTGCACCACTTGCCTGTACCCCCGACGGCAGCAGAAGAGGAATAGCGGCCATCTTGGACCAGCTCCGGAGCCCAACTGAGAAGGGGCGGCAGCAGATGACGTCAGCAGGAAGGAGGCAGCGCCTCACGCGAGAGGTACGCGATCGAGGCGCCACATCTAAGATGGCGGCGGTCGTACCAAACCGGAAGAGGCGGGAGCAAGAACAGGATCCCGGAAGCGGCCCAGCAATCCAGCATCACAAGGCACCGAAGGGAGATTGTGGACAACAGTAGCACAACACACACTAACAGAGCGGCGCAGGGGGATTAAGATACAGGGCCCCGCAAGGTAAAGCAGGGAGCTAGAGCGGAGGGCAGCAGAAAGTGGAAGGAGCCTGCTGAGGGGAGGAGGAGGAGGGGGGAGGGAGCAGGGGGGGAGGGAGGTAAAAGTTGGAGGGCACACAGAAGCAACAGACAACAACGGAATACCTGTAAGTTAGGAAGTGGAGATGCCAATGTAGAAACCTGCAAAGGGAGCGACAACATAGGCACGAGAGGGGAGATGGGGAGGTTCAGAGATAGGTCCAGACGGACAGATACCTCTGGGGGGCAATTAAGCTAAGAGCAGCTAATTTGAACTAAATTAAAGCTTTGAACTAAAAGGGAAGGGATTATACCTACAGGATGTAGCAGATAGCTTAAGCTCAGCAGGCAATATGAGGGGCGTCACAAATATAGAGGAAAAGGGGTCAAGTTGTGGAAAGTTATGATTATATGGTCAGTTTTGGGTTTGTTCTCACATTAGAGGTTTTACGCAGACTATCTCACATGCGAACTTTAACGAGATCCAAGTTAGGACTAATAAAGTTGATATTTAGACGGCTGGGACGGCGGTCCTATAGTCGCCGTGTGTGTCTACCCTCGGGCTGGGGCAGCTGCCCTAGAACCTGAGGAAGCCCTGGGGAAGAGGTGGGGTGACACGGCCCTCTGGAGAAAGAAGGAGATGGAGGGCGTGCTCCAGAGACCCACCGACCCACAGGCAAGGGAGAGAAAGTGGTACTATGCCGCTGACCACTCTCCCAAGTTGATATGTGTTTTATATGTGTTCTTTTTCTTCCCTCATGTATCCCACGTACCTATTGTGTCTACCCTCCCCCACACTGTCTCCTTCACAAGTGGTCCACCGCCGAAGCCCCGCACAGAGCTGAGTACTGCAGAGGTACAGAAGCAGCACCGTAGCGGTTCGATACACCCAAGAGCAACACTAAGAATACAAGGTCAGTACCCCGCACCAACATGCCTCTAACATTTATATCCCACAATACTAAGGGACTAAACTCCCCATGCAAACGAAGGATAGCTCTTACTGATTACAAAAAAAAGGGAGCAGATTTCATCCTTCTCCAGGAAACGCATTTCAGTACCACTAGCGCTCCCAAATACTTCGATAAACAATATAACCAAGTATTCCTATCCTCCGCCCTAGAAAAGAAGCGGGGTGTAGCAATCCTAGTTCATAATAGGGTAGGCCTAATAGTAAATAAAGTAAAGAAGGACCGAGAGGGCAGGTTTCTGATGCTCGTAGGATCCATAAATGCAGTACCCATAACAATAGCCACGCTGTATGCCCCTAATACCCATGAGGCAGAATTATTTAAGAAGACATTCGGCGTCATAAAAAAATTCAATGAAGGAGCCTTAATCCTAGGGGGGGACTTCAACGTGGCTATGAACATAACTCTGGATCGCTCAGGGCCTCACAAACACAAAGCCAATCCCAGATCTTCCGCGCTAGAGCAAGAATTAAAAGACCTCCAGCTAGTGGACGCATGGCGAGAAACCCACCCACTAGAAAAACTTTACACCTTCTACTCACACCCACACGACTCATTTAGCAGAATCGATTACTTCTTTGTGTCTAGTAGACTGGTCTCCGCGGTCACCCATACGGAGATCCATGATATTTCATGGTCAGACCACGCACCGATCGAGCTAAGGTGCACGCAGATAGGGCTGGAAAGGCCAAGAGCAAACTGGAAACTAAATGACTCCCTTCTAAAGATCCCAGACCTTGAGAGAAAGATCAAAGAGGAGATTAAAAACTTCTTCAGAGAGAATAAAGATAGCGTTGACTCACATATAACCCTCTGGGAGGCACATAAAGCAACACTGAGGGGGGTTTTGATTAGCATGGGAGCCCGCAAGAAAAAAGAGCGCAACGCAAAAATTATTAAGGTGCAAGCAGAGCTAAAGCAGCACTGGGAACAACATAGAAGGTTACCCAATGCAGCGACCCTGCAACAAATAAAGGACACCCAGATTAAACTAAACCTTCTGCTCACTTCCCAGGCTGAGAAAGCGTTAAGTTGGTCAAAGAGAAGATTCTTCGAGAAAGCAAACAAACCAGATACCTTACTAGCCAATATGATTAATTCCAAAACACACAATTATAATATTCAAGCGTTACGGCGAGAATCAGGGGAAATTACCGCCAACCCCAAGCAAATTGTAAGGGAATTCAAAGACTTCTACGCAAAACTATACGACGGAGACAAAGTAGCTAGATCTCCAGCGAACAAGGAGGCCCTGGTGAATTTTCTGGATAGCTCAAATATACCCTGCTTGAGCGGGGTGGACAGAGAGGTGATGGGTAGAGATTTTACAATGGAGGAAATATCGGAGGTTATGAAAAACCTGAAACCCTCTAAAGCCCCGGGCCCCGACGGGTACTCGAACCTTTACTACAAAAAATTTAGAAAACAACTAGCCCCTTATCTACTCCGTATGTTCAACCAAGTGCTGAACGGCTCCCAGTTCCCTAGCCAAATGCTCCATCTTATCCTACCCAGACTGGTGCACCCAGATCAAGTCGGGTTTATCCAGGGTCGGCAAGCTTCAGATAATACCCGACGGATTATTGATCTGATAGAAATAGCCAATCATAAAGACATACCAGTTATGGCGCTCAGTCTGGATGCGGAAAAAGCGTTTGACAGGATAGACTGGCCATACTTGGAAGCCACGCTTGGAGCGTTCGGAATGGGTGACAAATTAACAAAAGCTATATTTGCACTATATTCGACCCCGTCAGCTAGGGTTACCCACCAGGGATTCGCTTCGGAACCCTTCCAAATTAAGAGTGGTACGCGACAGGGATGCCCGCTCTCCCCCCTCCTCTTTGCATTGTGTATGGAGCCGCTGGCGGCTCAGATACGGGATAGTAAAGACATCTCAGGTATTGCCATCGGAAACCAGACGCATAAGGTGGCACTCTATGCGGATGATGTATTCCTGACAATATCCAGGCCCCTCACCTCCTTGCCAAACCTGCTCGATCTGCTGGGACGTTTCAATAGGGTCTCCGGGTTCAAAATCAATCAGAGCAAATCGGAGGCTATTAACATAAACCTCCCTAAACACGTAGAAAAACTAATTGCCCTTAACTTCAATTTCCGCTGGCAAAAACAGCAAATTAAATATTTGGGGGTCAATATCACGCGGACATATAATACAATTGGCCAAGCTAACTACCCGCGGCTGATACGGACCCTGAGAGAGGATCTCCATAGGTGGGCCAAAAATAAAATCTCATGGATTGGCAAAATCCACTGCGTAAAAATGAACTTGCTCCCTCGCCTCTTGTATCTCTTTCAAACACTCCCAGTGCCGTTAAGTTTGAAGGAAACTCTCTCCCTCCAAACTGAGATAGATAAGTTTATCTGGGGAGGCAAAAAGGCGAGAGTGAGCAAACAGATAATGCGCACACAAACGGGGGCGGGAGGGCTAGCGGTACCTTGTTTGTTGTCATACTATCGAGCGGCCCAATTATGTCAAATTGTGCAATGGCACACTAACCCCGACTCTAAAAGGTGGGTCGCGTTGGAACAAGAGGCATGCTCCCCATTGGAACTAGAGCACCTGATTTGGTACCCTAAGAAGGTGCGCAATAGCACCAAACTGCCGCTATCCTCAATGACCAACTCGCTATTAATCTGGGAAAGCACAAGGCTCAAATATGGCCTGACCAGCAGGGCATCGGGCATGACACCAATTTGGAATAACCCCCTCTTTGCTCCGGGCCAGTCCAGCACAGAATTCTCTATCTGGAAACAAAATAACATAAAGCGATTGATTGATCTGGAGGGAAGACAAGGAATAAAAATCTTCGAAATAGTCAAATCAGACTTCCATATCCCCAATGCCGAGCTCTTTAGGTACCTCCAGATCAGGGCGTTCTATCAAAAAGTGCAGCCAAAATCCCCTATGACAAATTTCGAAAAGCTCTGTCGATCAGGGACATCCACGGCGAGACTCACATCGCAGATGTATAAAGAAGTGACCGGTTCTAGCACGACAGTAAAGGACAAAACCAGATATATGACCCAATGGGAAACAGACGTAGGAGAGGAGTTGGAGGTAGAGGACTGGACAAGGATAGTGACGGCAACCTCCAAAAGTTCAATGTGCACGACCTTAAGGGAGAACGCATATAAGGTAATGATGCGCTGGTATCACACTCCCACAAAATTAGCTAAATTTCTGCCCAGTTACTCCCCATTGTGTCCACGACAATGTGGACAGCAGGCAGATTTGTTGCACATGCTGTGGTCCTGCCCCAAAATCGTCCCAGTCTGGGACTCAATTAAAGACTGGTTGAACATTATCACAGGTAAACCCGTCCCATTAGATCCATGGCTGTTCCTCCTGAACAGACCAGCAGTCGGGTTCACTAAAGGAGAAAATAAGTTGATAGCTCACTTTGCTATGGCGATGAGGGGGGAGACTGCAGCACGCTGGAAACAGAACATAATTCCCTCAATCCCAAATATTAGACATAGAATTTGGACGGTATGCCAGATGGAAATGCTGACAAGCTTGGTAAATGACACTGGCGAAAATTTTGAAAAAGTCTGGGCACCATGGTTAGCCCAGAAAGAAATCCAGGGAGTGGAGAGGACCTCAATATGGCTGTGATAGAGACAAATGCGTTCTCCCGTGAGGAAGTGCTCAACGGTAGAACCCGTACCACACTTAGACGCACGCAGCGCCCCCTCCCCGCCCCCCCCCCCCCACACTCCAAAACCCCGCCGGCCCCAAGTGGGACCCAAAAGAAAATGAGAGAGACAAACTAGTCAAAAGTTAGAGGTCCTACGGGGTATGCACAAAGTCCTCAGACGCAGAAAACCAGCATGAGAGAGGCAGAGGCGGAATCATGGAAGGAGACCCCCCGAACTCCCCCCCCCTCCCTCTTTCTCTTCTTCTCCCCCTCTTTTTGTCTGTCTCTCCCCTCCGACTCCTGGCCGGAGTCCCCCCCCCTGTCTGTCTGTCCGTCTACCCCGTATGTCCGAAACCCTCTACCCAATTACAAAGTTGAATGTCACATGCAGTAAGCTGATACTGTTTGTTCTTATAAACCTTTTTACTGTATGCATATTATGTACTGAACAAAACAATAAAAAAATATAAGTTGAAAAAAAAAAAAGGAAACAAGCGCTTCAGGAATTGAAAAAGACAAAGGGGGACATCATATTTCTTCAAGAAACTCATTTTAACTCGCCCGTGCCCCCGAATACATTTAAAAGTCTGTTCCCTCAGGCATTCTATGCAGTCCGGACTCCTGACGAAGCTGCCACGCCAGCGAAACGCGTTGAGTGAACCTGCAGCAGTTCAGAAGTGTGCCAGACTAGCCCCAGAACCCGTGAGGATCCATTCTGCGTTCGCCGACGAAACCGGAAGTGACGCGACGGGCCGAACCGGAAGTGACGCGACGCGACCTCGGGAGGGGGGTGGATGGAGTACACCTATGCTGCGCATCAATTGTTATGTGTCTAAGCACATGTTGATCATGTAAGTGCAATACTTATTGCCTTTTCAATATATCCATAGTGAACATACAGTGTTGCACTAGAATTGTCTTTATTTCCATTTCCATTGAGGGTTCGTCCTGCTATCATCTGGGAGTGTGTACAAGCAAGACCCCCCTGCACATTGCTGAATCTACCCACCACATCTATTGCCAAATACAGGCTGTAATACCACTGGGATAATGTGAGTTCCCATTCATGATTCCTGCTCAGATTGCTGTATTCATTTAGACATATTGCACTATTTTGATATTCTTTCCCTTACATGTTTATGGTGATACCTGCGCTCCCCACAAGTTTCTCCACACCATTCTATGCAGTCCCCAAGTAAAAAAAAATGGGTGGCTATTCTAATAAGGAATAATGTCCCCTTTGCCCTCACCAAAACACAAGCGGACCCCGACGGAAGATTCCTGGTGCTCCATGGCACTCTAGCAGGTTCACCCGTGACACTGGTGAATGTATATGCTCCCAACGACAACCAGACCAAGTTTCTTAAAAAACTATTGGACTCCCTAGAGCAGCAGGCACTCTCTTCCTTAATCATAGGAGGACACTTCAATATGGTCACCTCACACACACAAGATAAATCAGTAGCCCCAAAGGACCCGTCCACCACAACCCCAAGCACATCTTATACTATCCAATCGCAAAAAAAAGCAAAGAAATTTAGGGAAATAATGGAAGAATTCTCTCTGGTTGACGTATGGAGAGCTCAGCACCAAGGCCAACGAGACTACACTTTCTTCTCTACCCCTCATCAGTCCTATTCGAGGATCGACTATTTTCCAGGTACCAGTAACATAGTCCAGGCCTCCTCCCACTCCAACATAGGCCCAATCACCTGGTCTGACCACGCCCCGGTAGAACTCACTCTCTCCCTACCCTTTGTCAGGATTAATCCCTATAGATGGAAGCTGAATGATTCCCTACTCAACTGTCCAGACACAGAGATAAACATAAGACAAAAACTTTCATCCTTCTTCTAAATCAACGCAGGTCCCGTCTCGGCTCCAGCCATGCTATGGGAGGCACATACGGCCTCGATTAGAGGAGACATAATCTCGATATCAGCCTATAAGAAAAAACAGAAACTTAAACTCCAAACAGAACTAACAGATAAAATCAAGCAGTTAGAGCAGCAACATAAAATAACAGCATCCAAAAAGATACTAAAACAGCTCAACCAAACATGAGCAGCCCTTAAACAAACACAATTAGAGGAAGTAGAAAGAGCCCTGAGATGGACAAAACAAAAATTCTTTGATATGGGTAACAAAGCTGATAAGCTCTTAGCCACGAAACTTAGAGGCATTCGGGTCAAATCACAGATCTCCAAAATCCGTACAAAAACAGGGAGAGTCTCATATGTAGAAAAAGAAATAGCACAGGAGTTTGCCGATTACTACTCGGACTTGTATAACCTTCACCCGCCAGGCCAAAGCCCGACTCCTTTGGAGATGATCTCAATATACCTTGAGCAGTGTAGCCTCCCCTCCCTTTCAAAGGCAGAAATAGAAAAGCTAAATAAAAACATCACCCTTGATGAACTAACCGAAGCCATAAGCTCCCTCAAGCCAGCAAAAACACCGGGCCCGGACGGATTCTTTAACACCTACTATAAAACATTCATGCTGACTCTGTCCCCTTACCTGCTCGATATGTTCAACTCCTTCCTACAAGGAGAACCAATCCCTGCTACCATCAATGCAGCAAATTTAGCTATAATCCACAAAGAGGGTAGGAACACACTTCTTTGTGGTAACTACAGACCAATATCCCTACTAAATTCCAAACTCAAAATTGACAGCAAGATATTGGCAAACAGGCTCAACCCGATTCTCCCCCGACTCATTCATGCAGATCAAGTAGGTTTCGTGTCAGGAAGACAGGCCTCCGACAACACCCGCAAAATAGTGGATATTATTGACCACGTGCATCTCACAGGTACCAAAGCGATGATCCTGAGCCTCGACGCGGAAAAAGCGTTCGACAGGATCAAATGGTCCTTCCTAGACCAAACAATGCTGAAGTTCGGTTTTTGTGGTCCCTATTTGGAGGGTGTTAGAGCCCTCTACCAAAACCCCACAGCATATGTGAAAATCTCTGGAGGCCTATCAGAACCAATTGCAATCAGAAACGGGACCAGACAGGGCTGCCCGCTATCCCCACTACTATTTGCCATAACAATTGAACCCCTGGCAACCAAAATAAGAGAAGAAAAGAGCATCAAGGGGATTAAGATCTCCGAAAAAGAATACAAAATTTCCCTGTTCGCAGATGACGTGATGCTGACCCTCGCTGACCCCCACATCTCTCTCCCTAACCTACAAAAAATACTTCACCAGTTCAGTACAGTGTCTGACTATAAAATAAACATAGACAAGTCAGAAGCACTTAACATATCCCTCCCAAACACAACATGGAAGCTATTGCAATCCAATTATAAATATAAGTGGAGTACCACATATATCAAATACCTCGGCATAAGAATCTCAAACTCCCACGGATCCCTTTATCAATACAATTATCCCCCACTATTTGACCAGATTAAAAAAGACTTAGAGGCTTGGAAAAATTTTCAAATATCATGGTTTGGGAGAATAGTATCGCTCAAGATGAATATTCTCCCAAGGTTGCTGTCCTTCTTTCAAACACTCCCCGTAGTTGTACCACTAGCAGCCTTAAAAAATATACAGGCACTTATATTCCAATTTATTTGGAATGATAAGAGACCGAGGGTTCCCAGATCGGTCATGCTCTCATCAAAAACGAGAGGAGGTCTGGGGGTTCCCGATGTGGTCAGGTACTATCTCGCAGCCCAGCTGTGGTAAGCTGTAGTTTGGAATTACGACCCAGCATCTGCCTGCTGGCTCGAGATAGAATCACATTACGCAGCCCATCCACACTTCAGGTCCTAATGTGGTCCCAAGGAGGAAAGGAGGGAGGACCGAGGAGGTTTGAGCTAGGAGCAATGAGATGCACGTGGGCACATGGCTCAAAAGCAAAGGGAAATATGGCCTGCTAACTACCCCATCTCAAATCACCTCTATCTTTGGAAACCCGAACTTTCCGCCCAGGTGTTCTAAAAAGCAATTTGACCAATTTCAGGGTCTTGGAATAAGAGTGGTGGCCGATCTGCTGAAAAATGGAGAGATCCTATCCTTCCAAGAACTACGAGAACAATACCAATCACAACATCTCCAACTATTCAAATTCCTGCAAGTCAGACATTTTCTGCTTTCTCTTTCCCAGAACTCCAAATTCCCCCCCACCCACCAGATTCGAAACCCTATGCAGTAAAGGCAGGTATCAAAGAGGTCTAATCTCTGAGATCTATAAAGGGGATAGAGTCAGCATCAGAACCCCCGACCCACCACTATATGCAAAAATGGCGGCAAAAACCTCAATCTGCACAGTAACAAATGAGAATATCTACAAAATTCTATTCCAGTGGTACCTGACCCCGGCTAGACTGAGCCAGATCTTCCCCGGCACACCAGACTTGTGCTGGAGGGGATGTGGTCAAAAGGGAGACATGGCCCATATTTGGTGGTCATGTCCAGAGATACAGAGGTTTTGGGTAAAGATCCAGACGTTACTTTACGAGACTACGGGGATCCCCTTTCCCCTGGATCTGCTGACCCTGGTGCTGAACAAACCGTTTGAAGACCTACCCCCACCAATGAGTAGATTGGTCTCTGCAATTCTGACAGCAGCCAGGTGCTCAATAGCAGCAGCCTGGAAGCAGATCAAAGCCCCCGCGAGAAACATGGTTATTAGGCGGATAGACAAGGTAATGTCAATGGAAAAGCTAACTGCCATGCTACACAAAAAAATGCCACAGTTTTGGAACACTTGGGACCCATGGATAGGGGATAACGTTAAAATAGAAGGGAGGAGACGAGACTATAACGCGAATTGAGGAGGAGATGATGTTTCACGGGGACCTCCCCCAAACCCTCCCCTTCCCCCCTCCAGCCCCAACCTCCCCCCCGACCCCCATCCCCCCCTCTGTTTGTCCACCCCCTCCAATCCCCTCCCCCCCACACTCCTCCCCCCCCCTTTCCACCCCCACCCTCAAACAATAAAAAACTATGTTGGCTACTTCCCATATGTTTCAATTGAAGTTAAGAAGTTTTATGTCGATGACTATACTGTACCCATATCTGTAAATGTTATTGCCAATCAAACAGATTGATACAAAAAGAAGGACAAATACCTCTTGCAAATCAGTAAATGTATAGAGCTTCAGCCCAATGCACTCAAAACAGTGTGAAAAATCAGGTTAATCTGCAGAAAAAATAATCAAATCCAAGAAATATATCCACACAAACAACAACAATACAACCTTAAATCCAAAAGAAAAAGGGCCCAGATCAAACTTGAGGATGCAGCTCTCTTCTTGTTGGATACAAATGAAGTGTCCACAAAACTACTAGAGAAAAAAAAGAAAAAGAGAAGCGAGCAACACTCATAGTAAGTCTTTACTGAACACAGATAAAAGGATTAAAAACACTTGCATAGATAACACACTCATCCATATATATATGGCAAAAAGTAATGAATATAATGAATGCGGGCAAGGGAGGGCGTGGCGGGACGTTACAACGTCAGCGTGCAAACACGAGATGCGGAAGTCCACTTGCTCAGGACAGCGGGAAGTTACTAATTCAGTGCGTGAACACATGATGCGGAAGTCCGCTAGCTCAGGACGGCGGGACGTTACAACGTCAGCGCGCAAACACGAGATGTGGAAGTCCGCTAGCTCAGGACGGCGAGACCTTACAACGGCAGTGCACAAACACGTAATGTGGAAGTCCGCTTGCTCAGGACGGCGGGATGTTACTACACCAGTGCACGAACACATGATGCGGAAGTGCACTAGCTCAGGATAGCGAGACGTTACTACATCAGTGCGCGAACATGTGATGCGGAAGTGCGCTGGCTGTCCCCACTGATGGAGGTGACCGAAGGAGCTGCAGATGGCAGCCCTGCTTTGACCGCAGTCATTCTATTCAATACGTTTTGCCATGGACATCTGTAAGTGTTTTTAATTATTTTATCTATATTCAGTAAAGACTTACTTCACAATGAGTGTTGCACTCTTCTCTTCTTTTTATCTCTGTGATTGCCTTGCCTGTGTTTGGACTCCTGCTTGTATCCGACTACCCTTGCCTGCCACGACCCAGGAACTGGACCCTACTTGCCTTGCCTGTTGCCCGGCCTCGACCCTGGAACTGGACCTGACTACATCCCAGGCCAAGGTCGGAGTATCACTCCCGACGGGTCCGTATCCTGTTTGCAGTCAGCAATGTTACACATATCCCCTTACAGCAAGAAAAGTCAGCAATTTAGGGATTTCCTTTTTCACGTATCCGGAGAACAGCGATAGAACTGGTGTCTTTATGTTTGGGATTACATTTGGGTATCTCACTCCACCGAATGGACAGACTATTTTCATTATCAATTACTGACTGGATTTTATTAATACTACATCGGGCCAGTACCGTGGGATATATTTACATTCAATACCCTTCTCCAACAGGAGTTAGAAAATGTTTTACTCAATTTCCATCCCCTGTGGTATTTGTAATACTGACCATTTAGTTGTTTTTTTAATGTTTGTTTTATCTTATATCAGGTCATTTGAGAATTGGACCAAATACAGAAGAATTGACGAAATATCTGATTTCAGACATGCTATTGGAGAGGGTTGGAGAACCTCAGAATATAATTATAGGGTTCCATAATAAAAAAAAGTCAAACACTGGTCTATGAAATACATTAGCTGCTGTGAGTGTTACAGTGTGTCTGTGTATTACAATAGCTGCTGTATGTCAGTGTTACAGTGTGTCTGTGTATTACAATAGCTGCTGTATGTCAGTGTTACAGTGTGTCTGTGTATTACAATAGCTGCTGTATGTCAGTGTTACAGTGTGTCTGTGTATTACATTAGCTGCTGTATGTCAGTGCTACAGTGTGCCTGTGTATTACAATAGCTGCTGTACTGTATGTCAGTGTTACAGTGTGTCTGTGTATTGCAATAGCTGCTGTATGTCAGTGTTACAGTGATTCTGTGTATTACATTAGCTGCTGTATGTCAGTGCTACAGTGTGCCTGTGTATTACAATAGCTGCTGTATGTCAGTGTTACAGTGTGCCTGTGTATTACAATAGCTGCTGTATGTCAGTGTTACAGTGTGTCTGTGTATTACAATAGCTGCTTTATGTCAGTGTTACAGTGTGTGCCTGTGTATTACAATAGCTGCTGTATGTCACTGTTACAATGTGTGCCTGTGTATTACAATAGCTGCTGTATGTCAGTGTTACAATGTGTCTGTGTATTACAGTAGCTGCTGTATGTCAGTGTTACAGTGTGTCTGTGTATTACAATAGCTGTGTGTGTCAGTGTTACAGTGTGTGCCTGTGTATTACAATAGCTGTGTGTGCCAGTGTTACAGTGTGTGCCTGTGTATTACAATAGCTGCTGTATGTCAGTGTTACAGTGTGTGTCTGTGTATTACAATAGCTGCTGTATGTCAGTGTTACAGTGTGTCTGTGTATTACAATAGCTGTGTGTCAGTGATACAGCGTCTGTGTATTACAATAGCTGTGTGTCAGTGATACAGTGTCTGTGTATTACAATAGCTGTGTGTCAGTGATACAGTGTGCCTGTGTATTACAATAGCTGTGTGTGTCAGTGTTACAGTGTGCCTGTGTATTACAATAGCTGTGTGTCAGTGATACAGTGTCTGTGTATTACAATAGCTGTGTGTCAGTGATACAGTGTGCCTGTGTATTACAATAGCTGTGTATGTCAGTGATACCGTGTGTCTGTGTATTACAATAGCTGTGTGTCAGTGATACAGTGTGTCTGTGTATTACAATAGCTGTGTGTGTCAGTGATACAGTGTGTCTGTGTATTACAATAGCTGTGTGTGTCAGTGTTACAGTGTGCCTGTGTATTACAATAGCTGTGTGTCAGTGATACAGTGTGTCTGTGTATTACAATAGCTGTGTGTCAGTGTTACAGTGTGCCTGTGTATTACAATAGCTGTGTGTCAGTGATACAGTGTGTCTGTGTATTACAATAGCTGTGTGTGTCAGTGATACAGTGTGTGCCTGTGTATTACAATAGCTGTGTGTGTCAGTGATACAGTGTGTGCCTGTGTATTACAATAGCTGTGTGTGTATATAATGAGAATGATAACAAAGATCAGATCATTACCTTGCTGCAGCCATTTGTGTGGGAGGGGAAGGGTGTGTGTCTGCACTGATTGGCTTAGCCTGCCTTTTACGCAATGGTTTCTGGGACTTGTAGTTAATCTATCTGTAAATACTGTAATATTAATATTGGAAGAGCAGAACTACAGCTCTGAATACGTTTGTCAGGAAGGGAAAAATCACGTGACACGCATCAGCCAATCAGTGTGCAGTTGTAGAGGAGGCGGAGATAGAGACAGAGGGAAAGGAAGACGAGGGAGAGAACTTCTCTTGTGTCTGGTGACAATATGTAATGGAACAATTATATAAAGCCCATTCAATTTTTTTTTTAAATATCTACACAAGTTAAATACACAGAATAATGTGACACACACACAATAGTATAAAATACACAATGCAAACATGGGTAGTACAGGGGGGGGGGAAACAGGATAAGGAGTGGAGAGCAAACAGGGAAAAAAGGGTGGGAGGGTCACAGTGGGCAAAAAATGGGGATAGACAGGGGCAACGTTCCGGGGATAAACCCCTTCCTCAGGCCCGTTCCCTCTAGTCCCCAAGGGGACACAGGTACTTCCCTTACCCCAATGCCCCAACAACAACAAAACAGCACCCCTAACAAACTGTAACGGATCCTACTATGTGAATTTGCCCGTTACAGGACCCATATAGGCATATGTAACGGGGTTTCCTCCCCCCCAATCGCAGATTGGCCCCTCTAGGAAAATACTACTCTGGTTACACATGGCTATAGTGTGGTGCACCTGCTGGCTTACAGGACTCCTGAGTCTCCCGCTTGATGGTATTAAGGGGAATGGCATCAGGACTGGCTTGTGAAGTAATGTTGAGTTATACTCACTCATGGTACAGCGCCTCCATCTCTTCCAGATCCCCAGCGTAGCAGGGAGGAGTCTCTGAAAGAGAACCTCTATGTGCATCTTCTTCCTTAGTGACGCCACACACAGGACAGTTTGGCATCCTTTATTAACAGCAGACATGGACAGCCGCCCATCATAGTAGCGTGGTCGTCTAGCCACTCATTCTCAGGTTGCCAACAGGTCTAACTCTTCCCCTACTCCCTAATGAAGTAAGAGGTATAGTCTTCCACACCACTCCCTAAAGGGAGGGCCACAAACACTGCCAGAGCCCTGACAGGTTGCTGGACAGACTCACCTCACTTAGATGGTGAGGCACACACTAAATTGAAGAAGTGCTGCTTATTATATAGCTTCAGTAGGCACCACCCCTGTGTCACTGTTAGTGGACACAGAGCCTGATGTCACTTCCTTCACTGAATAATACACAGCATATGAAGTGAGGGCAAACCCCATGATTACTCCTGGCAAACCTGCCCTTTTAACAGGGATTATTGTACAGGAGGAGAAAGGCATGTAACCCCAAAATTACACAGGGCTACACATACAATCACACAATGAACACACAGAGCAACTCAGAATAACAGTTTACTGATAACACTATATATAGATTATGGCTACTGGTTACAGCAACCCACTTGCCACACACGGCTCTAACCACCCACCATTGTTCCCCCTCTCTGTCCACAGTCCCCACAATACCTTATGAGGCCCTGGGGCACTCTACCACATAAGTGTCCACAATATAGCACCCACCCCTTAGACGTGATCAGTGCCGTTACTGTACAGTGTATGCTGGTGCATATGAGGAAGGTACCTGCCAGATGTGTTCCACACCCGGGCGCGCTGGCTTGGTCTTGCGGATAATGGGATCCACGGACCCAGTAATGCAACCCGCAAAGCCTCCGCCTCTAGTTGGGTGGATCCTGCGTGGATGGTGCCACCTTAGTAGTGTCCTTGTATGGTAGAATCGGTGGATTGGTCAGCACACGGGTTTTTCGCTCACAGGATGAAAAGAGAAAATGAGGGACACGTGATTAGTGTCAAGCCATACAAAACATTTAACCAGTAATATACTGTGGTTGTTTAATAAAAAATGAATAAAAAATGTTTGGATAAAAAATGCTTAGATAAAAATCTTTTAAAACACTTTGTTAAAAGACTGAGGGGCCTATGCAGAGAGCAACGAATTTTAAAATTGGCGAATTTATTAAAAAGTAGCTTTTTTGGAGAGTTTTAATCTCCATATGCAGAAAAGTGCGAATTCTGCTATGTTTAACATGGATGCGTGTGGCGAGTTTAAATTGGCGAGATGCGCGCTTCAGAAATGTGTTAAAACAAATTCGCGGCTTTTTTTTTCCCTTTGCAATGGCCGCGAGCGGCAGTTTTTTCTGGCGAGTTAAAACTGAGACAATCGCGCCATTTTATTGGCGCGAACAGCCGCTAGATGCCGTTCGCGCCTCTCTGCATACGGATATTTTTAAAACTGGCGAGATTGAGGTTCTCGCCAGCCGCGAGGCGAGTTTTATAACTAGAAAAGAAAAATTGGCGCGTTTTTCGGAACTCGCCATTTTCTGCTGCTTTCTGCGCGATTTTCTCCAAAAAATGGCGAATTTCGAAATAGCGCTGCTCTCTGCATAGGCCCCTGAATTGGGGCTTGGATGCAGATGTCTAAGTAAAAATACTTCAATGGAAAAAAGGTTTCTGTGGTTGGTGGTGATGTGAGGGATGGGACATAGAAAATATAAAAATATATATAGAGGGTCCTTGTATGGTGTCTGGTCCCAGACCACCATTGAGCAGGAGACCGCCGTATCCTGTCTGTGTCCCTCTATTATCAATTGCTACAGATTTTTAAATGTATTAATATTGGTATGTGTGAGCTGGATTCTACTATCAATTTGCAAGATCCTAAAATGTAATCAACAATTTGGTGTGTCTGAGTTGATTAGGTAGACCCCTCTCTTAATTATTAGTCAATGTGGCTGGGTTTTAGAATACTTAAGGCAGGATACCTTGGTTGTGAGTAACATCAAAGTGTAACATTTAAGTGTGTGGAGTTAATCTTGGAGTTGAAATTGGAGGTGAAGGTTGGAGGAAGATCTGGACTCTGAACAACAACTTTACAACTGTGAGAACTTTACTTTCTAAATGCTGTGATTATTTGTACTCTTCCTATCCTCCAATAACTGGGAAGTCTCTCCTCCTGTATCTCACTATGCCCTCCCTATTGCTTTTTCTGTTTACTGTTTCCTCACTCCGTGGTGTTCTCTCCAATGTCCCCACTCCCCACTGCACCATTATTTATACACCTCTCTCCCAACAACCCTCAATAAAAAACACCCACACAAATCCTCTATTCGCACCCTCTATCTGCTCCTTCCCGCTGCTGGGGATCTCCCCTAAACCTGAAGCCAGACATACACACCTGAGCTCACCCACAGATCCCTGCCATCTCTTCCCTTTTAAATTGTGTTAACCTTTTCATTTAACACTGACTAACCTTAAAACTTGCCCCACAAATCAAGCATCCCAATAGCCTGCACTCATGGCTACTGTCCCACAGTCACTTATACCCCCCATTGTGGCCAAGCACACCCATCTAAAGCACTTATTCCCTCACCTGCTGTGGTTTCCCCTCAAACCTCTTAGATTGTAAGCTCTTCGGGGCAGGGATTTCCTTTCCCATTGTCTGATTTTTGCTTCACTTATTGTATTTTTAAAATTCCCTGTACTGTATTCTTTGTGAAGCGCTGAGTACACTTTTGGCGCTATATAAATAAAGATATACAATACAATACTATATAGGTGCTACGGGAACGTGTCCCTATCCTAGGGGCAAGTCCCTGCAGCAACCACAAGCTGAGGGGAGTCGGGGCTAGGGGGGAAATCTGGCCTAGTGCAGCGGGTCACAGACCCCTGCACACACACACCTCCTCCCCTGTCTGTGTCCCAGTTCCGACTGCGTTGCGTGGACTGAGCGCGCAAAATGTATCTAATTCTCACCAGGGGATACTGCAGCCCTATTGGCTCTCGCACGACATGTGACTGCAGCCCTGCTATGCCTTCTGGGGGCTGTAGTCCCTGCAGAGCCTCTTCTCGTGCGCCAGATGGTCCTGCGCATGCTCGAGCTCTGCCATGGCCGCCACAACTCCAGCACTCACCGCTCATATGCAATGAATCAAAGTGCTCTCGAAATCCCGGCCTTTATCAGAGTGGAGCCGGATTGGGAGACCATAGAGTACGAAGTACTTTTCTCGCAGGATTTTTGCCACAGTGATGGCTTTCTGGTTTTTAGTCGGAAAGGCCTGGGCATACCATGTGTAATGGTCCGTGATGACCAACACGTTGCATATTCCTCGGGTATCAGGCTCAATGCACAAGACGTCTATGCACACTAAATCCATGGGGTCGGAACTTTTCAGATGGCCCATGGGCGCTGCTCGGATGGGGAGAGTCTTTCGCTGGATACACCGGGAACATCGGCGGCAATGTTGTTACACCGCTTCTCGCAACTTCGGCCAGAAGAATCGGTTTTGACCCAAAGGTTTTTCTACACCGAGATGTCCATGTTCGTCATGTAAGGACTTCAACACCATATGCCGTAATTTCTGGGGTAGGACCAATTGTCTCCTATCCGGGTGGTTGTGATATTGCACCACCCGATAGAGTAACCAGTTGTCGAGTTCAAACTTGTCCGCTTCCCGCATCAGCACAGTAACCATGTCACTGGGAGCACGTTTCAGGAGTGCAGGTTTCTTTCGTTGGACAGCTTGCCGGATGATGCCGATTACCCGATCTCTTATTTGGTAGTCCACCAGATCCTTCCATTGTATAACTTTGTCGCGGGGTATATTCATCCCTTTGGGATTGCAGTAAGCGATGGGAATAACCTGCAACTGGCATCCTAACAAATCTGCTACCCGCAGTTCCAAAAAAGGTCATCAATAACGGCAGCGGTGCTGCACATAGCTCTCTTCCCGGTCCCGGGATCTCCTCCCATTGATCATCATCTGGAATAGCACTTAGTCCTGACCATCGGGATAAAGCATCGGCTCCAATGTTCAAGGGACCCAGTTTATACTTCAGAGTGAAGTTGTAGTTGGATAGTGCTGCCAGCCACCGGTGACCTGATGCATCCAATTTGGCGGATGTAAGGATGTAAGTGAGGGGATTGTTATCCGTCCTTACCTCGAAAGTACGCCGTAGAGGTAATCATGGCGTTTGTCCACGATTGCCCGTTTGAGAGCCAGAAATTCTAACTTGTGCACTTGGTAGTTTTGTTCACTTGGAGTCAGACTGTGACTGACATACTGTAGTGTTACGATGACACCAACTTTTATCAACACATTTATATTTCTGGGTACTTGATTGAACAGAACAAGTTGCAAAATAAATTGTGATTTATTTCCTTGATAGACAAACACACGACATCTGCAGAATACACTTGAAAACAACACTTACTGGAATAAGGGAATGAAAGAAATTGTCCTTTGAAACAAAAGAAATTGTCCTCTGCTTGCAAGCGCAAGAAATGCAGCCTTGGTTTTAAAAGTCCTGTGGTTATGTGGTTATTAACCCCTTCACTCCTGGACTGGTTGCTGCTGTGCTGGAACAAAGTCTTGCATCTTTACATCATGGATTAAAATTCAGGAATCACACTGGGGATACCTGGGTGGGCCACAGTTATAAGCAGCAAGGGTGTAGAGGAGCACAGCAACGTTTCCTGGCAGCATACCAGCTAGTGGACCGCCAAAATCAGGGTAACTCCAGACAGGGAATAGTATTAAAAGGATACTTTAATGGTCAGTATATAGACAGCAATGGTAGGGACGCACCTACGCGTTTCGTCCGTAAAGGACTTTCTCAAGGACACCTTGAGAAATTCCTTTACGGACGAAACGCGTAGGTGCGTCCCTACCATTGCTGTCTATATACTGACCATTAAAGTATCCTTTTAATACTATTCCCTGTCTGGAGTTACCCTGATTTTGGCGGTCCACTAGCTGGTATGCTGCCAGGAAACGTTGCTGTGCTCCTCTACACCCTTGCTGCTTGTATGTACCCTGAGAGGATTGCACGCTGGATCGGAACCACCCTTCAAGGACACCACCAAGGAAGGTAAAGGGCTTATGCCCCTCATACTATTACCTCCCAGTGCTGGACTGACTGATATATTTCCCCCAGGGTGGTATATACCATTATAGGAGACCTATTTTGGGGTACCCGCGTGGGCACCACCAGGCCTCTGGTTTTTCACCCTGGGATGTTATGGATGGATTATTCTACATGTCCTTGAACTTGGATCCAATATGATATATATCATTTATGAGCTATCTATGGTGAAGCACCAATATACACTACTTACTTGGGCCACAGTTATAGACTGCCCAAAGCTATCTTTAACAGGTGGATCCAATCCTCTCGTGGGAACAAAAAAAACACAAATAGCCAAGTTACCCACAGTTCATAAGACCGGTCAAAATGGCTGTCCGGTGGGCAGGGCGCATGGGTCAGGTTGACGCCCATGCCACATAGCATACCTGGGCTACACCCATAACTTGGCACCACTAAGTCTGCTTTTTGACCAATAAATGTCACTAGCCTGACATCTGCTGTGCATCAGTATGCCAGTATTGTATACATTATGGGTCTCTGGGTCTTTTCATAATTGACACTCTTTTAGACAGGGGGACTCTAAATCTGTGAGAGCCTTTTGAGGCTCCGTCATAAAAATAACTACAGCCCTTTGAGGCTTGGTCATAAAAATAGCCCCAGCTCATTCACCCATATTACAGCTGGATATCCAAGTAATTCCTGCTTGGACTTACAAAAAAATACCTCCTGCCTTAGATTTAAGATCTGCCATCATGTGTCGGTTAGAGGGTATGGCAAGCAATGCATCTTGTCTTTTACCCTCGCAGACAGGGAATGGCCTGCAAATGGGGAATGAAAATGGCGGGGACAGGGCAACAACTGTAATGCATGGCAAATCAGGTATTAACCCTTTCCTCCCCATCACACATAGGCCTCAGGCCGAGGTCCCTCTGGATGTTTCTGATGTAGTACGGCACCTAGCCCATTGAGACTAACGTCCACGTGCAGAACGTAGGGCTGTTCTGGATCAGCATAGGCAAGAATCGGTGCTTCCATCAGGCTTTTCTTCAAGCCCCGGAAGGCCCGTTCACACTTAAGAGTCCACTTATCGCCGAACGGATGACGGGCCGAGGTGGCCTTTCGCCCCGTATCTTCGGGATATATCTTCAGGAGATTGTTGAATGTCTTGGCCCTACGGGAGTACCCCTCCACAAAGCGACGGTAGTATCCACAGAAGACGAGGAATGATCGTAGCTCCATAACATTTTCTTGACGAGGCCAGTTCACGACGGCCTCCCCTTTGGCCGGATCAGTGGCGATTCCCTTGGCAGACACGATGTGTCCCACGTAGGTCACCAAGGTGTGACAGAACCGACACTTGTCAAGAGACAGTTTCAGCCCTTCTTTCCCAAGATGGTCCAGCACCTTAGGCAGCCGTTCTTCGTGCTCCTCCAATGTCTTACCAAAGACAATAATATCATCCAGGTAGACTAAGCACTCCCGAGGGTTAATATCGCCTATGTGTTTCTCTATTAGGCGCTGGAAGGTTGCAGGGTCCACATAGATGCCTTGGGGCATGCGCGTAAATTGATAGAACCCCAGGGGACAGAAGAAGGCTGTCTTTTCCTGATCCTCTTCACTCATTGGCAACTGGTAGTATCCAGATCGTAAGTCGAGGACACTGAACCATTGGCTCTCGGTTAGAGCATTGAGAATCTCTTCGATGCGAGGAAGAGTGTACTGTTCAGGTACGGTGCGATTGTTCAGTGTTCGGTAATCAACACAGAATCTCACAGACGCATTCTTCTTCCTTACCACCACTATGGGCGAGGCGTAGGGACTCCGAGACTCGGTCACGATCCTGGCCCTTTCCATCTCTTGTAGTACATTCCTTACATTGTCCACATCCCTAGGGGCAATGCGGTGGGAACGCTCTGTGAGAGGAGTAGTGACACTCAGTCTGATGGTGTGTTGGGCACTGCGACTGCAATCCACATCCATCTCGCTTGTGGAGAACACAGCCCGCCGCTCCTCCAATTTGGCCATCAGCTGGTCTTTCCATTCTGCCGACAGCATAGAGTCTCCGAAGTTGAAGCTCATCTCAGTTGGTTGTTTGGACACGGCGGCCGTGTTCACCTGGGGCGTTGATTCCACGGGGCTGACGGGATATATACAGCCCAATTTCTGCCTGCATCGAATGCCATAGTGAACGGCGAAATGTTGTGAACATACACATAAGTTCAGAGGAATCCGGGACGTCCACTCCCGCACTTCGGGTATTAGTTTGTACCCTCTCTGGGCATCTTCTTCTGGTGTGCTTTCCAGAGAGAAGAGATGGTCGGTCTCGTGTTAGTCGGGATAGCAGCACCAGGCGGCCATGCGCTGAACTTCCCCCTGGTGAATTCGTCGTCAACCCGGCTCGACGGTTGAAAAGAATCCTGTGATGGTCTAAAGCAGATATCCTGTTGCACTCCTCCTGTAGGACGGGATGGAGGTGTAGGCTGGACATAGGCAGTTCGTTGGTTTCTTGCAAATAAGCCCTGGTTATGGCTCGCACTATGTCGGTATTAGTTCCCAGGATAATCGGGTACTTGGATTGCTCTTGAGGTTCGGGACACACTATTGTTTCCACGTCCATAGGGTGCGATTTCCCAGTGTTCAACTGGACGATTTCCAGTTTGATAATCCCGTCAATGGGGTAATTCTCATTGCTCAGCCCCCTCACCTTCATTTGCTCGGCCGACTGCAAGGGGCGGTGTTGGAGGTGTTGATCATAGAAATTTCGGATAACGATGGTCACCACCGATCCTGCCTGTTTTGCGGGTGCCTGTAGATAAAGGCGTTTGACTTCCGGGGAGGGATTCCCCTACATAGCTGTAATGCCTGCCTGCAAGGTATTAGAGCTGGGAGTAAAAAAGCTTGTAAGCTAACACAGGCTTTAGAACCCCAGTCCACAGATCCCAGTTTTAGAGTGTCAGCTCTAGGGTTCAAGTTTTAGTGTTACTGTATTGGGTCTATGGGCTTGTATCCTAGAACAGGTTTTAAAGCCCCAGTTCACAGACCCATGGGTTTAAGTCCCAAGGGTAGAGTGCAAGCTCTATGGAACAAGCGGTAGTTTAATGTGTTTTTTTAAACTGTAAGGCATTTCTATGTGGCAAACCCCGGTTATTGAATTAGCCCGGTGCCGCTATAGAAATGCATTGAGGGGAAAGTGGCGAGGTGCCAGGGCATCTGGCAGGGTGGGGGACTTGGTCTGGTGATGGTCTCCCAGTGGGTAGTTCCTTTGTGTCGCCAGACTATTGCCGGTCCTTGTGGGTTGCGATAAAAGTCGTCGAAGCATAATCGAGGAAGTGGCCTGCGGGTTCGATGGGTTGGCTGCCATTTGTTTTGCGTTGAGTGTACATCACCGAATTTCTTCCTGACATAATAAGGCTTACGTGTACTGTATTTAAACCCTTAGCCTTTGGGGTCAGCAGAAGGTTTTCTTTATTAGCCTTAGCCTGTCGCTTTGGCCTTGGCTTGGAAATGGCAAACGCCTTTCGCTTTTTCTGTGTGATAGGCATGGCAGAGGCGAGTGGCTTCTTGCGTCCGTAGAATCGGGGTTGATCCATGGAAGCAGATGGCACAGTGCAGTATCTGGACAAGGGAAAGTTCAGATACAGATCATCGAGTGGTGGGCTATGCAAAGTGTGTCACCTTTTATGCATGGCAGCGAGGAACAGGTGTTAAAAGTGGGCGTACTCTAATGTGAGTCATTACCGTATAAATACACCTTCCATTTTGTGGATTCACTGCACATTGAATACACATCGTCTAAACATCGAATATACATTCTTGTGCTTGTATTTCTTTCTACTCGCAGCTATGCCTGTTAAAAAGATTTCAAAGGATCTCAGCATGCGAATTAAGGATATGTACACGAGCGGACAACGAATTGCAGATATCCAACGCTGGTTAGGTGCTTCTGGCCTCGTTGTACCAGCAACCATGTGAGCTATCATGCCCACGGTAAGACCAAAAAACGCACGAGAACACCAACGGTAACTAACGCGTAAGTATATTATACCGTGTATATATCTATTATTGTTTATATTGCTGCATATTAATATAACTATACTGTATATTATTGATATATCTATTATTGTTTATATCGCAGTATATTTATAAAACTTTAAAATACAGTAAATCTATCTATTATTGTTTATATCGCAGTATATATATAAAACTATAAAATGTAGTTAATCTATCTATTATTGTTTATATCGCAGTACTGTATATTTATATAACTATAAAATACAGTATATCTATCTATTATTGTGTACTGTAAATGATGTGCTGTACTTGTGGCCTACTGCACGGTAACTTACAGGATTGTTGTTTTTCTTTACACTGTAGGGAGACAACTCTTCTGGTCGACAAAATAAGTGAAGAGAATGATGAGAAGAGTGCCTTAAGGGTCAAAGACACTCTGCTGAAAAATCACAATCTCACTGTATCCGAGACCAGCATAAAGAAGATGAGACACAGAATTGGATGGAAATATGGACGTGTGAGGTTAGTACTGGACAGTGTGAGGTTAGTACTGGACAGTACAGGAGGGTGGACAGTGTGAGGTTAGTGTGAGGTTAGTACTGGACAGTACAGGAGGTTAAAGTGTTGTTTAAGAAACTGTACTGTACCTATAAAATTATTCCTTGTCATTACAGAGCGTACCCTAGACTAGTTTGAACTAACTGCATACTGTAGTCCAATATGGAGTAGTTATACAGTACACAATGCCATAATATGCACCTAACTGCACACATTTTTTCTTTCCTGACAGAGCAGCACTAGCCATCTGGTTACAAAGTATTTAACAGTAGTTACAGTATACATTAGTTCCAGTATAGACTAGTTTGACAGTACTAACTGCATACTGTACTGTAGTCCAATATGGAGTATCTATACAGTACACCATGCCATAATACTGTATGCACATAACTGCACAATTTTTTTCTTTTCTTGTCTTTTCAGAGAAAAAAGGATGGAAAGAGGGAGGGGGTATCATGTGTAAATTGTGTAAATTGTGTGAGCTGTCTGTACAGTAAAGTGTATCTAAAGTGCAGTCATGATTTACACAAACCTCCCCTCTCTCAATGAACTACACAGAATGAGGAAGAAAATAAAGACGGAAAATTTGTATTACTGTTTTTATTATTATCAATGTGCATTATTCATGATTATCCACCGGCCCTCAATTTTCAACTGTGCTGTACTATTTTGTTATTTCTCTTCTGCATACTTCAATAGTGTATCCCCAGTCATGATTTACACAACCCCCCCCCCCGCCCTCTCTCAATGATTATTTGTATTTTTCTTTCCTGATTAAATAAAATACATATTTAATTACATTCAGATTATTTTTCTTTGAACTTTAAATTCACTGTGAATGTGTGTGTGGGGGATTCTTCAAGAAGACATACAGTTTTATTAATTGGTTACACTTTTATTAATTGGTTACATAATCAGATTAACATAAAGGATTAGCCAAGCATTTGAAAATGAATGTGAAGTTATACACGCATGCGCATTAAGCATCAACTGGCTCCCTGCTCAAAGAGGATTACACAAAGCCAACAATAGGAAAATTAACGAATGGTCTGAGAGAGGTGTCGATAAGAGGTTGAAATCCTTGAGTGAGCCTTGTGTGTGTCTGCGGGGGGAAGGGGGGTAAAGCTGCATGAAGGATTAGCTGTACTGTAGTTCAAAGACATGACATATTTTCAACAGGTCATCATAATGATTTGAACCCCCACACCCCCAAATACATAAAAATCACACAAATCATGTGCAGTCAAATGCAGTGTCGCAGTCAAAAGCTACAGCACCGTTTGAATATCGTAATATCAAGATGGTTTAGGCAGGCACATGTTGAGAAAATAAAAATAAAAAATGACGATAACATTTTTAAAAAAAATTTTGGTCACTCTTGAACTTCGCAAGCAATGGTGAAGTTATACACGCATGCGCAGGAATACTTTCAAACACAAGGTGGTGTACCGTCCAGAGAACGGCCTCCTAAGTCATACTCCATAACAATAATTGACCATAATGGGAGAGAGGTCAAGAAGCCAGATCCTAGGCATTACTACTAAGGTGGATTCTCCAGTAGGGAGTAATTCTAGTCATTGGGAATGTCTTTTGTGAAGGTGTTTATATTTGTAAAGTGATGCATATTGTTTGATGAATAAACAGTTATTTTATGTTCAGCAGGTTGTTCATTAGAAGGAAGGCCCAGCAAATTTAGGTCAAAGTGGGGACCATTGGATTCCACCAGAGGGAGAGTGTAGCCCTGAGGTTTTGGGCTATTATTCTGTCCTCCTCCTGCACAGTAATCCCTTGTAAGGGCAGGTTTGCCAGGAGAAATCATGGGTTTTCCCCACACGCCCATGCTGTGCAGTGAGGCAGTGAAGATAGTGTCATCAGACTCTGTGTCCAATCAGAGTGACACAGGGGTGGTGCCTATTGGAACTACTTACTGCATAGCATTTCCTGAATTTAGTTAGTTCCTCTCCCCCTTGAGAGAGGATAGTCTATCCCAGCAAGCTGCCAGGGCTCTGCAGGCTTTGTGGCCCTCCCTCTGGGAGAGGTGGGAGACTATTCCTTTTACTCCACCAGGGAGTAAGAGAAGAGCTAGGACAGCTTCTAGAACCCTGACTAGGTGTGATTGTCCAGGACTTCCTTCGGGTGACAACCCACTGATGTGCGGCTGAGTGACCAGGCTGCATGATGGGCAGTCTGCCAGATGGAGGAATAAAGTATATCCTTGATATGGAAACCTTCTTGCCTGAGCCTGGAAGTTACAGAGAGTTATTATTCAGTGATTCCTCCCTACCATTCCGGGGATCTTTGGAGATCGAGGTGCTGTACCAGTGAGTATTACTCAGCTATACCTCGATAGCCAGTCCTGATATCATCCCCCATAACATCGCGGGAGACTTGGGCCCCCTGTTGCCAGCAGGTTTGCACCATCTTATACACAGTAACCAGGACACCATTTCCCCTAGGGTACCCGACATGAGATTGGGGGGGAGGGTAAGGGGGGGGGGGAAACAGGGTTTCACTTAGATGAGTAAATACAGTACCTGCAGCCTATATTAAAATAAAGTCTGATCTTTTAATACAGAAGAACTTGCTGTGGGGTCTCATCTCAAACAGGACAATGTACAGTATTATAGGGAGAAAATCATTCCTTTTTCCGCAAGTCCATAACACACATTACAGAACATTTTCTCTGGTTTGTGTCTGATGGAAACAATGTTTATTACATTCCCGTTTCCTGTAATAACAGTGATAGAAAAACTAGAATCCTTGTGTGTACTGAACCTACTCTTCTTATTTAGGCTTTTCATGTGTTGCTGCTGCCCCCTGCTGCCAAAGTGAGGAGAGACAGGACAAGTATTTGTCACAGTCCTTGTCACTGTGTCTCGTACAGTAATACAGGGCGGTGTCTTCAGTTCTCAGGTTATTCATTTGTAGATATAACATGTTCTTATTATTGTCTCTGGAGACTGTGAATCGCCCTTCAAGTGAATCATCATAGTATTTGTCGCTGGTGGTAATCCCGGACACCCACTGTAACCCTCCCTTGGGACTCTGTCTAACCCAGTACATGTTATAATCAGTGAATGTGAATCCGGAGGCTGCACAGGACAGTGTGTGAGAGGCTCCGGGCTTTATCACCACTGGGTCCGACTGGACAAGTTGGACATCAGACTAAACCCCTGAAAGAGACAAACACCATGACAAATAAGGACACTTCTACACACGTGTGACCTCAGGGACATTAATCATTTAAATTACATGTTATCCTGATCTTGTGGGAAATGTCTCCTGGGAAATGTTACCTGTTAAACATGACACTAATAATCCCAGCCTGAGAAAAGTCTCCATATATGCAGAGTTTGGGGGCAGTGTGGGAGTGTCAGGGGGTGAGCGGCTCCTGCAGGGGACAGAGTCACTTCCTCTGCTTTATCTGGGACTCAGAAAGGCATTTTATACACAGGATATTTGGTTACTATATTTGCATATCATACTGATAATATATATATTACCAATGTGCACATCTGTATTTAATCATATCTATGTAACACACTTGGCCCACCCCGCCCCTGCCCAAATCGCAGATAGAGTGCATGTGAGGGGAATCTTTATGTATTACCAGATGTTTGGTGCTCTTTACTGTCAGGTTCACAGGAGGCTTGAACCTCCGTCAGTGAGAGCCTGGGATGTATCCTCTGGAACGATACTCAATTACACAGCGCCTCCACCTGTGTAGGATTCTAAGGGTAGAATGACCCTGACACAAAACCCACATACAGTAACCACTACACCAAAGGTATATATATAAAACAGATTACTGCATGTAGATAAAGAACATAACAACAATAACATCACTGATAATAATGTCACCCCTGTAACACTAATAGTACAACTGCCCGGTCGCCTCGCAGGCTTTTACCCCACATCTTATATCCAAGAGTCCCAAGTGTTCTGCAACCCACCCCATAGCGAAAAAAGATGGTGTAAAACAGCGCTAAAAATAAAATAAATGTGTACTTGAATAAATATCAGTGAAAAACAGGCAGCCTGGCAAATACTGACAGTACAGTCAGACAACAGAACATAGAAAAAAAGAATTACCGGCACCTAAGAAGTCCATTGAATAAATGTCAATCAAATAAAATCCAAACCATGCAGTGGAGAATCCCAAAAGTGTCCTTAAGTGAATAGGCAGTGAAGGGGTGAACAAACGGCTCTGTTACGCCGGTGCTGCCCGCAGACCAGACCCGTCCCCTGAGCTGAAGGGGGAAGTGGTAATACACGCACCCGCAGCAAAGGGAGCATGTCCGGAGTGTGGTATGAAGCGTTGTCAGGCCAGGTGTAGTAAGGTAGACAATACTTGCCGGTACCAGTTGTAGAGATAGAGTGAAGGATGCCTTGCCGAAGTCAGGGAGTGGAGTGTGGAGATAGGTCGTAGTCCAAGCCATGTTCAAGGGGTTACCAAAGTGAGCGTTGTCCAAGGAGTGCCGAGATCGAGAGCCAGAGGGGGTAGTCGTACGAGCTGCGTCAGAACATGTGAAAACACTGAGAGAATCCAGAAGTACTTCCATAGAGAGACTATGTCGAGCAAAGACTGAGAGCAGAGTGGAGCTAGATAAAGCAGGACGGTCCAATTAGGAACGGAGGCGGGACAGGAAGAGCTACAGGGAGACACTGCAGATTGGTGCAGGCATAACAGGCAAGGTGAGTCTTGTTGGTAACCTGAGTATGCTCGTGCAGTGTGCGGGGGTGGAGCCTGAGGTCCGGGGGACGGGAAGAAGAGTGTGCAGACTGAGCGTGCTCCGTAACTCGTGTACGCGCGTGAACCGAGCCAGTGGATGGTGCAGGTGTGCGTGCAGGTGGGCGTGGGCGTGCGCGGCGCTGTGCAGAGGAATCGCCGAGGGGAGTGATCCCGCGACGGCGGCAGGGGCGGGGAGCCGTGGAAGCCGGTAAGGCAGGATTGTTTTGTGTGTCCAGGGGCTCCCTGCGGGAGGGAGTGCTCTGTCTGGAGAGCGTGGAGAACGCCGATTCCTGACAGTACCCCCCTCTTCAAGAACGGCCTCAGGACGGTCCAAGAACGGTTTCTCTGGAAACTTTTTCCTGAAGGATTTAAGAAGGGCCGGGGCATGAATGTCCTTTGAAGGTACCCAGGATCTCTCTTCAGGGCCAAAGCCCTTCCACTGCACCAAGAACTGGAGCTGACCCCTGGATAGGCGAGAATCCAAAAGAGAGTGAACCTCGTATACCTCGTTATTTTGTACAGTAATGGGATCCGGTTTACGAGTCTGATCCGCAAAGAAGTGACTGGAGATAAATGGTTTTAAGAGGGACACATGAAAGACATTGGGAATCTTCATACTGGGTGGTAGTTGTAGCCGGAATGCCACGGGATTTATTTGTTCACAAATAGGGAAGGGACCCAGGAACTTAGATGCCAGTTTAGGAGATGGTACCTTGAGGTGGATATTCTTAGAGGAGAGCCATACCAAATCCCCTGGTTTGTAACTGGGCGCCGAAATACGGCGACGATCAGCCTGTAGTTTCGATCTGCGGGAGGAGTTGAGAAGGGTAGACTGAATCCTGGACCATGCGGTTTGGAGGGAAGAAATGCATTCATCTACGGCTGGTACTCCAGAAGGAATGTTGGGGATGGGAAGACAGGGAGGGTGGAACCCATAATTTATAAAGAAGGGCGACTCCCGGGTGGACTCGTTTTTGGCATAATTGACGGCATACTCTACCCAAGAGAGGAGTTGAGCCCAATCATCCTGGAAATCGGATATGAAACATCTCAGGTACTTCTCCATGGATTGATAGATTCTCTCCGTTTGTCCACTGGACTGAGGATGATAGGCAGAAGAGAAAGAAGAAGAGATGCCCAATCTCTTCGTGAAAGCTCTCCAAAATTTGGATACGAACTGAGAACCTCTGTCAGAAACAATGGACGAAGGGATCCCATGAATCCGGAAAATCTGCTCCGTAAAGATATCAGCAAGGGCGGGGGAGGTGGGTAATCCTTTAAGTGGAATGAAATGGGATATCTTAGAGAACCTGTCCATGACCACCAAGATAGTGTTCATTCTTCTGGACCTAGGCAACTCCATGATGAAGTCCATCGAAATGTGGGACCAGGGGCGGTCGGGAACTGGAAGGGGTAACAGAAAACCCTGAGGCTTTTGACGGAGAGTATTGCTTTGAGCGCACGTGGGACAGGCGCGGGTAAACTCCAGAATATCTTGAGACATCTTTGGCCACCAGAAATTCCGACGAATGAGATCAGTAGTCTTCTTAAAACCTGGTTGACCTGCAGATTTAGAGGAGTGACCCCAAGACAGGAGCTCTGGAACAAATTTGGAAGGTACAAAGAGTTTGTTGTCGGGAACGACCAAGTCCTTGAGAATGCGTCTCTGGGAGTGCAAAATCTTGTCAAGATTCTTGAAAGAAGACGTGGCGAGAATCCTCTCATGCGGAAGGATAGTCTCCAAAGATTCCTCTGGCCTCTCTTCAGAAGAATGTACTCGGGAGAGTGCATCTGCCTTTACGTTCGTGGTCCCGGGGATATAGGAAAGGTGAAAATCGAATCGAGAAAAAAAAGAGCCCAACGAGCCTGTCGTGGACCAAGGCGTCGAGCATTCTCTATGTAAAGAAGGTTCTTGTGGTCCGTGAGAATAGTAAACGGCTCTTTCGACCCCTCCAGCAGGTGTCTCCACTCTTGAAGAGCCATCTTCATGGCCAAAAGTTCCCTGTTACCCACGTCATAGTTCCTCTCGGCAGACGAGAATTTCTTGGAAAAATATGCACTGGGATGTAACTTATCTTAGGGCGTGGGTCTCTGAGAAAGAACGGCACCAGCGCCGCAATCAGAAGCGTCGACCTCCAGGACGAAGGGAAGTTCAATGTTGAGATGACGGAGAATAGGTGCGGATCTAAAGGCTTCCTTGAGTGTTTCGAAGGCGGAGATGGCCTCGGATGACCAAGCAGAAGGATCAGCTCCTTTTTTGGTGAGCGCAGTAAGGGGTGCCACAATGGTGGAAAAATTCCGTATAAACTTACGATAATAATTAGCGAACCCTAAAAAACGTTGTATGGCCTTGAGAGAGTTGGGTCTTGGCCATTCAGTGACTGCTTGAAGTTTACCGGAGTCCATCATAAACCCCTCATCGGAAATGATGTACCCCAGGAACGGAGTAGAGGTCTGATGAAAGGTGCACTTCTCCAGTTTGGCGCACAAATGGTGTTCACGGAGACGGGAAAGGACGTAGGAGGTGTGGCGTATATGGTCCTGGAGATCTTTGGAAAAAATCAGGATATCATCCAAGTATACAATAACAAAAATATTGAGTACCTTACGAAAGACGTCGTTGATGAAATCCTGGAAGACAGCGGGAGCATTACATAAGCCGAAAGGCATAACCAGATATTCGTAGTGTCCACTACGCGTGTTGAAGGCCGTCTTCCATTCATCCCCCTTCCTGATGCGCACCAGGTTATAGGCACCACGTAGATCCAACTTGGAAAAAATCTTGGCCCCCTGTAATTTATCGAACAGTTCGGTAATAAGGGGAAGGCGGTAACAATTTTTAATAGTTAAGTGGTTTAAACCCCTGTAGTCGATGCAAGGCCTCAATGACCCGTCCTTTTTCTTGACGAAGAAAATCCCAGCCCCTGCTGGGGAATTGGAGTGACGAATAAAGCCTTTCTTGAGATTCTCCTGGATATATTCATCCATAGCGTGAGATTCTGGTAACGACAAGGGGTAGGTCTTGGACTTGGGTAGGGAGTAACCTGGAACTAGATCGGTCGGACAATCGTAAGTCCTGTGTGGTGGCAAGAGGTCTGACTGTACCTTATTGAAAACGTCCCAGAATTGATGGTAAACGGATGGTAGAATAACTTCGGGAACAGAGGTATTGGCCAGCAGTTGATGAGTCTCGCCTGACCTCGGCCTCCAGGAAATGGGAGCAGAGGAAGCCCAGTCAATGAGAGGATTGCTAAGCTGTAGCCAAGGAAGACCGAGGGTGATGGGTATCCCAGGAGTGTGACTGGCATCGAGAACTAAGGTCTCCTTGTGCAGATGTGAGGACAGCAGCAAGGGAGCCGTCTCTAAAGAGATGAGGGCCGGGGTAAGAGGACGTCCATCGATACCGACGAGTGCGACGGGAACCTTCTTTCTCACGAGTGGTATGCGGTTTACCCTGGCGAATTCAAGATCCACGAAGTTTCCTCCAGCTCCTGAGTCATTGAAAGCGGCGGTAGAAGTCTTGAACTTATCGCCTGAAAGGGAGACTGGAAATGTAAGTTTCTTAGGGAGTTCATCTTTAGAAAGGGGACGTGGGGACATTACACCCAGAGAGAACCCCTCTGTACTCACTGGGTGTTCCCGTTTCCCGGACGCCGTGGACACTCCCGAACCAGATGTTCCATGGATCCACAGTAGAAACACAATCCCCCGGCGTGGCGGAACTGCCGTATCGGTGTGCGGATGCGTTGTACCCCCAATTGCATTGGCTCTGGCAACTCCAGTGCAGGACATAGAGGTAGGGTAGCACTTGGGGGAGCAGGAGTGTTGCTGGGAGTACTGGAGAACGGAACTTGAAAGTTATGGAAGCGAGTGCGCTGACGCTCAGAGCGGCGTAACTGGATACGTTGATCCACTCGGACAGCCAAATCAATGAGGACCTCCAATTGATCCGGCCTGGATTGGCGAGAGAGTTCATCCTTGATGGGATCTGCCAGGCCTTGCCAGAATACGGAGACGAGAGCCTCTTGTCCCCAGTTAGTCTCGGCTGCTAGAGTCCGGAATTCCACAGCATACTGCGTCACCATTCGCCGTCCCTGAGTGATCTGGAGGAGAGAAACAGATGCCATCTACCGGCGAGCGGGAGAATCGAACACTCGTTGAAACTCGGCTTTAAATGCCGGATAATCTTGGGTAAGGTCAGAACGTCGCTCCCAAACTGGGGAAGCCCAAGCCAGGGCGCTGCCAGTGAGGAGGTTATAAATGTAGGCTACCCTCTTGCGATCAGTATTGTAGAGATGGGGAGCCATTTCAAACTGTACCTCATACTGGTTTAGGAAACCTCTACAATCTTGCGGTTCACCTGCATAAGGCTTGGGGGGAGGAATCCTTACATCTGAGCTGCTAACTGCGCTTGCGGAGTGGGGGCTTACATCTGGCGGGGTACCCTGTCTGAGAGTACTGCGACCTGGCGTGTAAGTGCCAGAATTTGATCCGCCATGGCCTGTTCTTGCTGAAGCAGATTGGAGAGAAACTGCTGAAGTTCGGTCTGGTCTGCGTCTTGTGGGCTCGACATTATGTTACGCCGGTGCTGCCCGCAGACCAGACCCGTCCCCTGAGCTGAAGGGGGAAGTGGTAATACACGCACCCGCAGCAAAGGGAGCGTGTCCGGAGTGTGGTATGAAGCGTTGTCAGGCAAGGTGTAGTTAGGTAGACAATACTTGCCGGTACCGGTTGTAGAGATAGAGTGAAGGATGCCTTGCCGAAGTCAGGGAGTGGAGAGTGGAGATAGGTCATAGTCCAAGCCGTGTTCATGGGGTTACCAGAGTGAGCGTTGTCCAAGGAGTACCGAGATCGAGAGCCAGAGGGGGTAGTCATACGAGCTGCGTCAGAACCTGTGAAAACACTGAGAGAATCCAGAAGTACTTCCATAGAGAGACTATGTCGAGCAAAGACTGAGAGCAGAGTGGAGCTAGATAAAGCAGGATGGTCCAATTAGGAACGGAGGCGGGACAGGAAGAGCTACAGGGAGACACTGCAGATTGGTGCAGGCATAACAGGCCAGATGAGTCTTGTTGGTAAACTGAGTATGCTTGTGCAGTGTGCGGGGCGGAGCCTGAGGTCCGGGGGACGGGAAGAAGAGTGTGCAAACTGAGCGTGCTCCGTAACTCATGTACGTGTGTGTGCAGGAGGGCGTGGGCACGCGCGGCGCTGTGCAGAGGAATCGCCGAGGGGAGTGATCCCGCGACGGCGGCAGGGGCGGGGAGCCGTGGAAGCCGGTAAGGCAGGATTGTTTTGTGTATCCAGGGGCTCCCTGCGGGGAGGGAGTGCTCTGTCTGGAGAGCGTGGAGAACGCCGATTCCTGACAGGCTCTCACAATGCAGCAGTGCAATATGTGGAGAAAAAACAACAAAACAAATTATGGTGCAGTATGCCAATCAATGTTGACAAATGGCATTCAGGACTAACAACACAAAATAGACATAACACACAGACAAAACACTAGCAAAGCTATAAACTTAACACAAAGCTATTTAATAACAACACATAATGCTGGTTATCCGGAGGGTACAGGGATTAGCACCAAGGTCCAGAGGGGTAAAAGTGAAACCCTACTTACAGGACAATAGAAGGAAACAGGCAATATAGATGTAAATCGCACTGATGCTCCTTAGTAGTGGTAACCGGGGCTCCTTTCCAAGAGTTCCCTCGTGTTCGGGGTAGATGGTATGTCGCTAGAAAGCGGAAATTCCGGGTGGATGTGACATCACACACCGCGGGGCTTCCTGGAACGATGCTCCTCTCTCTTTCCTCCCCCCTTACGACCTTATCAACTGCTACACCGTGTCCTCCTTAACCATAGACAGCTCTAAAACAAGAGAATAACTTCCCAACGCGTTTCATGCGCATGCGCGCAATTCTTCAGGGGTTGTGAATGACACTGACACTTGATAGTATATATACACTCTATCCGTGATTTCAATTGGCTAATTACATAATTAAATTTTAACACTGCAATTGCCATGGTCATAGTCTCACAATAAACAAGCCTTACTATACACAAAACAGTACAAACATAACCATAAACATAAAACATTAAAATATCATTAAAATATATGTTATATTAAAAATTATTTCGGTTAAAAAAAAAATAAGCAATAGGGCTTTCAGAGGATGGACTCAATATATCACTTTATAAAATGGCCTGAAAATTATAAATTATAGCACTGAGCACATTGATTTTTTGGATCTTCACATTTATATCAGTCAAAATACACTTCACACTAAAACTTTTTCCAAACCAGTACAGGCCAATAATTACTTGCGTGCTGACAGTCAGCATAACCCACAGTGGCTACGAAATATTCTGAAGGGTCAGTTGGTGCGTCTTAAACGCAACTGCTCCGAAGATGAGACTTTTAAGATTCAGGCCAAAGACCTAAAAAGTAAATTTATTGAGAGAAAGTATTCGGAGAGTCTCTTAGATGAGGCATTCGAACAAGTCAATAACATACAAAGAGACACTTTACTCAAATATAACAATAAAAAAAAGGACACAATAGAAAGGTGTAATAATCAAGTTGCTTTTATTACTCAATACAATGAGATGGCACCTAAAATAAAACAGATTATAAATAAGTATTGGCCCATCCTGTTAAAAGATGATGTTTTGGCGGACATTCTCCCCAAAAAAACACACGTTATATTCTCAAAGGCTAATAATTTAAAATCTAAAGTAGCCCCGAGTTTTCCGGTAAAACAACAAAAACAGAAACAGGCAGGGAGTTTAAAAGGTTTTTTTATATGTGCGAAATGTGTGGCTTGCTCTTATAGTGTGAATGCCAAACAATTTACATCAAACATAACCTCTAGATGTTATCCCATTAAGACATTTATAAATTGCCACTCAACTTTTGTGATATACTTGCTTCAATGCCCATGTGGCTTGCAGTATATTGGCAGAACTGGGAGAACTTTCCAGAGGCTCATTTATGAGCACATTTATAACATTAAAAAGGGATTGGTCACACATAGTGTCTCTCACCATTTTCTTATGTGTCATAATAAAAACCCCAAAGGTTTACGTTGTCAGGCTATTGAGGTTGTTCAGGCCAATCCGAGAGGTGGGAGTAAACTTAAACAGGCCAGTATGCGTGAAGCATACTGGATTTATGAATTAAAAACACTTTCTGAGGGCTGAATATAGACTTCGTATTAAAGGCCTTTTTATAAAGTGATATATTGAGTCCATCCTCTGAAAGCCCCATTGCTTATTTATTTTTTTAACCAAAATTATTTTTAATATAACTTATATATTTTAATGATATTTTAATGTTTTATGTTTATGGTTATGTTTGAACTTTTATGTGTATAGTAAGGCTTGATTATTGTGAGACTATGACCATGGCAATTGCAGTGTTAAAATTTAATTATGCAATTAGCCAATTGAAATCACGGATAGAGTGTATATATACTATCAAGTGTCAGTGTCATTCACAACCCCTGAAGAAGTGCGCGCATGCGCATGAAACGCGTTGGGAAGGTATTCTCTTGTTTTAGAGCTGTCTATGGTTAAGGAGGACATGGTGTAGCAGTTGATCAGGTCGTAAGGGGGGAGGAAAGAGAGAGGAGCATCGTTCCAGGAAGCCCCGCGGTGTGTGACGTCACATCCACCCGGAAGTTCTGCTTTCTAGCGACATACCATCTACCCCGAACACGAGGGAACTCTTGGAAAGGAGCTCCGGTTACCACTACTAAGGAGCATTAGTGCGATTTACATCTGTATTGCCTGTTTCCTTCTATTGTCCTGTAAGTAGGGTTTCACTTTTACCCCTCTGGACCTTGGTGCTAATCCCTGTACCCTCCGGATAACCAGCATTATGTGTTGTTATTAAATAGCTTTGTGTTAAGTTTATAGCCTTGCTAGTGTTGTTTTGTCTGTGTGTTATGTCTGTTTTGTGTTGTTAGTCCTGAATGCCATTTGTCAACATTGATTGGCATACTGCACCATAATTTGTTTTGTTGTTTTTTCTCCACATATTGCACTGCTGCATTGTGAGAGCCGTCTGTTCACCCCATCACTGCCTATTCACTTAAGGACACTTTTGGGATTCTCCACTGCATGGTTTGGATTTTATTTGATTGACATTTATTCAATGGACTTCTTAGGCGCCGGTAATTCTTTTTTTCTACAACCCACCCCATAGGCGTGATCAGTGCCTGTTTGGTACCGGTAATGGTGGTGCACTTGGTGACTGTACCTGCCTGGGGCTCCTGCACCCGGGTACCGCAGAACTGAAGAGGACCCGTCTGTATCCAGCACCGAAGCCTCTGCGATGGCATCCTCCTCCTGGTGGATGGTCTCCCTCTGATGACCTCACCACCCAGACAGTCTCTGTCTCTGATATTGCAGAGAATTATTCCCTGCAACACTGGCCCGTCTTGTCAGAGCACACAGCACTGCAGCTGTGTCCCTGATTAAAGTGACTGCTAACAGGCAAAGTCCCTAACTGCAGGGGCCTTCCCTAGAGCAGCCATAATCCTAATGGTGAGTTGGGCCTAGCTGGGGCCTAGAGGGTAACCTGGCCTAGTGTAGGAGCTACTTGCTCCCTACACACACTACCTCCCCCTACCTTATCCAAGCACCAACTGACTTGCATGGTCTGTGCACAACAATGTATCTCTTTGCCTCTGGAGATCTGGCCTAGTGATTTGCTCACTGGTGTCAGGTGATTAGCAGCCCTAGTGGCTGTGGGGGGGTTGTAGTCCTCCATGGCCCTCTTTTGTATTGGGGTCGCGTACGCTATCTACACTGCACCTGCGCAATCCTGTAATAGCTGCTACTATCTCTATCTGCCCTTGAGCAACTATGTAATGGCTGCCGCGTCACGCTAACTGCGCATGCGCGACTTCTAGGGGTCCCTTTACTATGGAGCGCCACCTGGGTCCTGTTTCCCTTTCTGTAATGGCCGCCGCATCGCGTCTGCGCATGCACGAGCCTCCGCGCATGCGGGGACACAGCTAAGATGGCGGCGCCCTGCCTCTTACGCTGCCGGGAACCCCCGGCGACGCACTCGCCCCTGCAGCTGCCTTCTCCCCTGCGGAGGTAAGTGGGAAAGGACCGGGGAGCAAAAGGGGACCTGGCTACACATATATAACGTAAAGATCATTAAAGGGAAATTCATTTAAATCACGTTATTAATGCAGTTCCTTATGTCTTTATAAATTGACAGACAATTTGATATAATTTTGCTAATCAGAGTATTGCTAGTCATTACTTATTGTTAAGTAACGTTCTACACTGCTACCTGGAAAAACAGACATTTTATATATTACAATATAGATTTCTTGAGAATTGCATTAAAAGCATAATTACAAGATTGGAAAAATTTCAACGATCCAATAATATCTTCCAGAGCTAAATACTGGGACATAAAAGAGCACCAGATGTATTCATGGGATAAATGGATATGCTTATTTCCCTCAAAAACAGGAAAGTGACCCAATGACTGTGACCTTTTTAATAGATTACATGGAGATAACTAAAACATTTTTCTAAAATAAATTGGACAAGTAGAAGCTTTTTTTTATCATTGTTTTTTATACTTAACATTTCCACTTTAAGAAAAATCATTGGATGTGTCATGATAATATCATAAGATATTATGTAATTTAATCCATCTAGTGCTTCAGGGGTTAAAAAGGTACAATTTAGGTCTGAAAATATAGTGGATGGGGTTTATGACAGGTCCAAGCTTGTGATGGGTGGGTGCTGTGCTTCAAACAGAACTTTATTGGGGGGCCTATCCTGGATGGCCCACTAGTCGGTTAGAGGGTTGTAAACGTTAAGCAGAGCTGACTACCAGCCTCAAAGCAACCTCACAGTTTGTAAATAATCACTGGTATATTCCAGAGAGGGGTGAGCCACGGGTTATGCCCTCATTGAAGGACGTTATTAAAAATGAGAATATTATGTGACGTCATCTGCAGAACATGCTATGAGTTACATGTGTGTATCCGTGGCACCGAGTAGCATATAATGGTTACAGACACATCAGGTTTTCAGATACTGGGAAACAGATATTCATTTGTCGCTCAGGTTTAGGGGGTAAGACGGTCATGCTTAGTCTTGTCGTTTCCGCCATGTGCGCCTGAATGTATTGATGTGACTCACGTGTGTAAGTATTAGTTAAGGAAACTTATGAGGGTGTTTAGATATTGAGAAATTAAACGTTTTTTTTGTAAAGTTTTTTTTTTTTAACTCTGTCGTAAAACTGGCAATCTACCAGCTGATTTATGACAGGGTGCGCTATGTTGTTTCCATGAAGAAGAAGAAAAATAATATTTAAGTAATAGCAATGTATTAGGGGATTAGATTTAAACAGGAGGTGTGTTTGGACCAAAGACGTGATATCTCATGTTCGTGAGCCAGTGACCTGTCTGTGAGAAAACTAATGGCATAGAAATGTATAGGGGTTTTACGTGTATCCTTTTTTAATTTGAGAAACTGTTCTGCATTTATTGTAATTGTATGTTCTTCTAATCCTTTTGTCTGTAAACTAAGCTATAGATAAATAGATATCTGTGTAGAGAAAAACAGCGCACAACACTAGTGAAGTATATCAAATGTATTGATTAAAATATAGCGTAAGTATTCTGCATACATTTAGTAAATAAAACAAGTGCATTGAGTGTATAATACACAGATGGTTACCACACGGCACGACCAGGAAGCTGGGATGAAGCCAATCCTTCAGGTGAGTAGTTGCAGATGGTATCAGGACGTCATCACTCTTCATCAAGCAGCCTGGTGGCACAGTGCACAAACGATCCAGCTCGGGGTCCACGTCTCATCAATGGGAACACTTCTCCAACAGTGAAGGATATTCGGTATCCCAATTACAGGGCAAGACTGCCTCACGGAAGTATAACCGTCCAGCTCACACGTAGTGGAAGGTCTAATGCGCGTGCGTGATGTGTGGTTTTAGCCTCAACGTTTAAAAAACTCAGCAGGCAATAGATTGTACGACCGCATAGAGCACCATAGGCAGCGTCTCAGCTGATTGTAATCGCGCCTCTGAGATACAGAGCTGTGCAGATTCGCTTATCTGCTCCCGGGATCACAAACCTAGGCTTGTTATTTCTGCACTTCATAAATCTCTTATCTGAGTCATTCATTCTCGCCAGTCTCAGGTGGTTAAGATTAGATTGCAAGCTGTTTGTGCCAGGATTGCTGCAGCTGCAGTATGATTACAGATGTGGTGACGTCCTGTTCTAATGAGAGACGGTTACAATGAGGAATATTTCTGTGTTTCTTGGTCCCGGAGAAATCCATCCCCCACATTACAGAGCATTCTCTCAGGTTTGTGTCTGATGGAAACAATGTTTATTACATTCCCGTTTAATATCAGTGATAGAGAAACTAGAAGCCTTGTGTGTACTGAACCTGCACTTCTTATTTAGGCTTTTCATGTGTTGCTGCTGCCCCCTGCTGCCAAAGTGAGGAGGGACAGGACAGTATTTGTCACAGTCCTGTGAGGTCTCTTGTCACTGTGTGTCTCGCACAGTAATACAGGGCGGTGTCTTCAGTTCTCGGGGTTATTCATTTGTAGATATAACGTGTTCTTATTATTGTCTCTGGAGATTGTGAATCGCCCTTTAACTGAATCCTCATAGTATGCGGTGCCCCCATCGCTGCTAATATAGGACACCCACTGTAACCCTCCCCCGGGACTCTGTCTAACCCAGGCCATGTAATAGCTGCTGAATGTGAATCCGGAGGCTGCACAGGACAGTGTGTGAGAGGCTCCGGGCTTTATCACCACTGGGTCCGACTGGGCAAGTTGGACATCAGACTGAACCCCTGGAAGAGACAAACACCATGACACATAAGGACACTTCTACACACGTGTGACCTCAGGGACATTAATCATTTAAATGACATGTTATCCTGATCTTGTGTGACATGTCTCCTGGGAAATGTTACCTGTTAAACATGACACTAATAATCCCAGCCTGAGAAAAGTCTCCATATCTGCAGAGTTTGGGGGCAGTGTGGGAGTGTCAGGGGGTGAACGGCTCCTGCAGGGGACAGAGTCACTTCCTCTGCTTTATCTGGGACTCAGGGACAGAGACATTTATACACAGGACATGTGGTTACTTTATTTGCATATTGTACTAATTATATATATATATATATATGCAGGTCCCTATATAAAGTGACATATAATTTTGCTAGTCGGATTATTATTAAGAATATAATAATTATTATTTTGTTAATAATTTTAACATTTCCATGGCAAACAAAAGCTTTTGAGGATTTTACAATCTTAAGTGTTTTTTTGGGGGGGTTCAGACTGTTTCTCAGAATATAAAGACACAGGTAACATGTTAGCTTTGTTCTGTCTTTTCTTTGTATAGTAATTATGAAGCTGTCATTGGTCAGAGAAACAGTAACTGATCTGCTGAATCATGTGTTCACGACAATAAATCTCACATTCATGTTTACAGGATAAAAATAAGTGAGACAGTTACTTTATGGGGAATTTGATATTTCTTAGGGGCCAATTACACAGAAATCAGTCAAATCTACAATTTAAATGAAACTTTCCCTTCATCCCCCTGTTTTTTTTTCTCTCAGAATATTTCCTTTTGAATAAAAACAGCCCCAAGAACAATGCGGTGCTGCCTGTCTGGCAGCCAAAGGGTTACATTAGGGCTGTATTGTATCTATGTCAATGCTGGGCTTTTATCTGTCACATATTAAGGAGCTTAGACCCATAGGGGAAAGGGACAGCATGACCACTGAGCTGAGACCCTGGAACCGCCTCCTTTTCTCCTCTTTCCCATTACTGGTGGGGTTGTGGGTAAGGTTGAGTGGGAGAGGTTGGGCTTGGTGGGAGATGTAGGGTTGGGTGGGAGAGGTTGGGTAGGGTGGGAGGAATAGGATTGGGAGGGAGAGGTAGGGGTGGGTGGGAGAGGTAGGGTTGGGTGGGAGATGTAGGGTTTGGTGGGAGAGGTTGGGTTGGGCTTGGCTGGGAGAGGTTGGGATGGGTTGGAGAGGTTGGGCTGGGTGGGAGAGGTAGGATTGGGAGGGAGAGGTAGGGTTGGGTGGGAGAGGTTGCACTGGGTGGTAGATGTAGGGTTTGGTGGGAGAGGTTGGGTTAGGCTGGCTGGGAGGGGTTGGGATGGGTGGGAGAGGTTGGGTTGGGCTGGCTGTGAGAGGTTGGGATGGGTGGGAGAGGTTGGCTTGGGTTAGAGAGAGGTTGGGCTGGGTCGGAAAGGTAGGATTGGGAGGGAGAGGTAGTGTTGGGTGGGAGAGGTAGTGTTGGGTGGGAGAGGTTGGGCTGGGTGGGGTCTCCAAGTTCCTGGTCTGCCCATAACCACTTCCCCACAGATTTTTACTGTTCACATGGATACAATGCAGCAGAAGTTCTTTACAAAGAGGTATCACGGGAAAACTATAAAAGATGCGGCTATTAAAGTAGACAACTACACACGTGAGAACTTGCTATCTGCTGGACCAAAAAAGAAGGAATACCATTTATACATAAATTTAGTCTGGCATCCAGATATATTAAGGCCATGAATATGCTAAATGCGCACGACAGGGGGCGATCTGCGTTCTTTGCTAATCTGCTAATGCGTGCGACGGGGGTGTGTCACAGTGATGCGACGGCCGTGACATCACATCCGCATCGCTCTGCATCTGCAAATACAAATATGGAGCTCTCCAAGAAGCAGTATGTGATGTTGCTGATGGATAATACTTATCTAAAAACGATGTAACTTGATGGGAGAGAAACAAACGTCCATGACATCAATCGCAAGTGTGAAACACTAAGGGAATTTGCAACTTTGTACCATGAACTTTGTACCATAAACTTTGTACGCATGCCAGGAAATGTTTGGAGTACATGAGAAGGGCAAAAGCTACATTTGATTATTTTTGGGACAAATACAGGACAAGATAACCCTAAAACTAATTTATGTCACATAATTCATGCAGAAGAAAGGCTCATGCTCACTTTGAGGTTAGTTGTACTAATTGTACGATTGATTTCTTTTGGGGGGAATCCGTTTTGGGGCGGTGGGATTCAATGTGTGTGTATGCTGCAGGGGGTGGGGGAGGGTCCATGTGGTGTGTGTGTTTGGTAAAGGAGGGGGGGTTGTCATGTGTGTGTGTTACAGGGGGGGGGGGGTGCCCGGTTGTGTGTGTGTGTTGTAGGTGAGGGTACTATGTTTGTGTGTTTGTGTTTGCGGTTAGTTGTTCAACTGTTATTGTGAATGTAATACATTTATAAACTGTTATTTAATGTACCTGTTATTAAATGTAGATTCTTTGGGGTTTGTATTTTTATATGTGTGAGTAAACAAGCCACTGCTTGGCTGTTTGCACAGACGGATTACAGTGTGGTATGTGGGCTTTTCCCCAAGGACTCCAAACACACTGCTAGCGTTTCCCTACCTCACAGTCTATGTTCTATGAGACCACATCTCTCTAGAGCCTTGCTTTGCCAGCTATTATTACTTTAGCTCTTGCATTAATTCACAGTTGTTGCTTTGCGCTCTGACCATAGTACCTATAGTCTGACTTCCATTGCCTCAGGGATTTGAGTCACGGGGTACAGGAAAGTACCAGGAGACTACGGTCTCCCTGGGAATGGGCCTGAAGAAGGGGTCATATACCCCGTAACGTTCGTTGCCCCCCTTGCCCTGGACTTTCCTCTCCCCCCCCCCTTGTTTCCTTACACCCCCCCCCCCCTTTTCCCCATCCCTCTCTTCCCTCCCTCCCTGCTTCTCTCCCTGCTCTTTGACTTAGATTACTCCTTCTTTAGTGGTGCATCTTTTTAGACATCAGCAGTTAGTATTTTTCTTTTGTTGCACAGAGTTTGTATAGCATTAAATTCTTTTGGCTGATCCATCCTTTTTCTGTATTACTTTTGAGTGCCGGGAACATTTTTCTATATATAAGCTGATAGATTTGTACAACTTAAAAAAAATGAAACTTGAAATCCTTATTTCTGTATAATATCACTTTTACAATTCCTTAATATACTTCTTTTATTCCCGTTACAGATTTCTAGCCACTGGAACACCATTTCGTGGCTTGGCATTTTCAGTGAAGATGGGCAAAGTATAGTTGTCCATGAGACAAGCGATGCTATTTACAATGCATTCCAGGCGGATCATATGCCATTTCCTAGTGTGCAAACGTTGCGTAATGTGGCTAAGGATTTCTATAGCAAATGGAATTTTCCAAATTGTGTCGGCTGTATAGAGGACAAACATATTTGCATAAAATCCCCCCAAAATTCTGGCACCATGTACTTCAATGTAAAACAAATATTATCACTGCGCTTCTCCGTATAAGGAGCATGCATCTTGTGAAGGAATTGGCCATACAAATGTGCAAAACAGAAAGAGAATCCCTGCGCTTCTCCCTTTGGGATAGCAATCAATGGGGAATGTATATATATATATATGTATGGTGTAAATACCTATAAGAAAAAAGGAGACTTTTGGGATACATCCTTTGATCAAATAATGCCAAGCCTGCTAACCACGTCAAGGTAAGTCACAATAGCAGGTCCCTACGCTAAATACATACTAGTGTTATGTGAAATAAGCCAAGAAGGGGTTAAAATATCAAAGCATATGCTTATATAAACTAGTGCAGTTAAAAACTGGTATATACCAGTACAGATACAGGCATACCCCAGTTTAAGTACACTCACTTTAAGTACACTCGCGAGTAAGTACATCTCGCTCAATAGGCAAACGGCAGCTCACGCATGCGCCAGTCAGCACGTCCTGAACAGCAATACTGGCTCCCTACCTGTAAAGAAGCAGTGCGCAAGCGGGGAGACTATAGAGCCTGTTACAAATGCCTTATTTACATCAGTTATGCACGTATATGACGATTGCAGTACAGTACATGCATCGATAAGTGGGGAAAAGGAAGTGCTTCACTTTAAGTACATTTTCGCTTTACATACATGCTCCGGTCGCATTGCGTACGTTAATGCGGGGTATGCCTGTACTCACATGTAAGTGAAGTGAAATAATGGGACCTTGCTAGGAGATTATATACCTAGAAGAGGAGGGGCTGGCCTGCCACAAACTGCTCAATAAGCATTTGCAGGTGATTGGCCAAATATATTAATTACACCATATTAGTGTTGCCCTCTAGGAGCGTGCTGCTAAGAATTAAAATCGGCCCAACAAATAATGTAAAACAAATATAATCACCGCGCTTCTCCGTATAAGGATTAATATATTTTTTGAAAGACACGACTCATGATTTACAATTTCTTTTCTTCAATGGTAACCAATAGTTTTTTAATTCCCTGTCAGCCTTCATTTTTTTGCCAGCGGTTCCTGGGACGTAGCGTTCTTGCAAAGTGAATCATCATCAATAGTCACGTCTCCTGCTGCGTCTTCCGTACTACCTGGCGGTTCTACATGTGAAACTGCTTGTGCAGGCAACATTTGTTCTTTTAAAAACTGTATTTTATAAAATGGACAGGAGGACGTGAATTCAAACGTACTTGGTCCTGCGTCCCCTGAGTGTGGCTGTTATTTATTTATTTTTATTCTCTACGGAATAAATCGCGTCAATTTTTCCACTTTCCTTTCGCGAGATCAGCTGAAAATAAAAATAAAAAGTTCCCATTAAATGTCAATCAATTTGCAATGTGACACTTTTTAAGGCTATGGATGAAGCAGTCAGCAATTATAACCTTCAACAAATTCATGCAATACATCAAGCTTTCTGCAATTAAAACTTTCACCAATATCATGCAATAGATCCAGCATTCTGCAAACAAAAACCTTACCCAAACTCATCTAAAAGATCAAGTAATCTGCAATTAAAACCTTCAACATTTTCATGCAATGGATCAATCAATCAAGAATTAAATAAATAGACAATTTCATGCAGTAGATCAAGCATTTAGCAAATGTAATAAATACGCATTTTATGACATGATTAAATACATTTACTTACATGTAATGGACAATATTTCTCCTATTCCTTTCCACAACTTATCAACAAAATTACGGTCGTGGTAAGCCATAGCCTAGGTCCCCAGTGTCAGGTGCAGTGCATGGGGCCCAGGACACCCGCGACCCCCCAACCCTGCCCGCGTGGAGTGACTGGGGCCGTAGCTTTACTAAGTTGATTCCAGAGAGAATCTCTTTTGAAGATCTCAGAAATCAACTGTTCGATAGTGGAATTTTCCATGATCAGGGCCGCCAACAGAAATCATGGGGCCCAGGACATCCCCCCCCCCTCCCCCCACAACCCACAGCGCACCTACCACGAACATTTATTTTTTACTTAACTGATTTCTTGTTATTGTTAATACGGAAAAAAATATTACAATGCAATTTGTTTATTTTAATATTTTCAACAAGACAAATATACCCAATGCTACATCCTATGTTACAAAAGGCCTGGGGGGATTCAGTATGGGCCTGGGGGGTGGGGGGCAGTTGGATGATCAACTTTGTTAGGGCTCCGGCGGGAGGATTTGACACAGAGACAGACAGTGAGAGAGAGAGTGGGGGTGAGGGGTGAGGGGGTGGTTGACTGACTCTTGTATGGGTGACTGACTGATACTTGAGTGGGTGGGTGACTGACACATGGGTGGGTGACACATGGGTGGGAGACTGATGGGTAGGTGACTGACGGGTGGGTGGGTGGGTGACTATGACTGACTGTGGGTTTGGTGTCTGTAGTCATTCACACACAGACACACACACACAGACACTGTCTTTTAAGCAGTCAGAAAAACAAAGGAACAATTCTTACTTTGGTTGCAGTAAGTAGTGTGCTGTATCCGTCTGGCTAGCAGCACATCTATCCGTGTGCTCTGGTCTGAGAGAGACAGCTACTGCCAGTAACAAGATCCTTTTCTACTTTGCTGGCTATCAGGTGTCAGCTTACATCCTGATTACCTAACTTCCACCTGAGTTAACCCTTATGAGTGCTGGATGAAGCACTCAGACATATGTCTCCCAGGCATAACTGATAGGAGTTGACTTCACTCTGTCACAGTATGTCTCCTCCATCATACCTAATCCAGGACACCCACTGTAACCCTCCCCCGGGACACTGTCTAACCCAGTACATGTTATAATCGGTGAATGTGAATCCGGAGGCTGCACAGGACAGTGTGTGAGAGGCTCCAGGCTTTATCACCACTGGGTCAGACTGGACAAGTTGGACATCAGACTGAGCCCCTGAAAGAGACAAACACCATGACACATAAGGACACTTCTACACACGTGTGACCTCAGGGACATTAATCATTTAAATGACATGTTATCCAGATCTTGTGTGAAATGTCTCCTGGGAAATGTTACCTGTTAAACATGACACTAATAATCCCAGCCTGAGAACAGTCTCCATATCTGCAGAGTTTGGGGGCAGTGTGGGAGTGTCAGGGGGTGACCGGCTCCTGCAGGGACAGCGCATGACGTCACCCCGTCGATCGACATGTGACATAATGCATTGTGACCGTGCTTGTCACATGTCGATCGACGGGGTGACGTCATGCGCTACGTATACCAGGGACCAGGGTGCAATGGTTGTGGGTGTGTTTTTGCCTGACATGCAGACCTTGCCTCTCTGGCCCTTGTGCGCAGTGACGTCGCACTTGGTTATTGATTATGTGTTACGGCGGCATGATCTGACTGGGTTGCGTCACGGGTCATGGGTCACGCTCCCGCACCACGTGACGTACCCGGAAGTCACTGTAACTGGCCCATGCGATCGAGTGGTAAGTATAAATTGCACTTTGTATGTAACTCTTGTATTCACATTGATAAAGGACTGTAGAGGTCCAAAACGCGTTGGTGTGCTTTGTAACCTTTTTCTGATTCATTAAATAGCTTTTTATTGGGAACGTACACCTGTTGGTTTTATTGCTGCATCTAGCGCTGGATATAGTGCTTCGTTTTTTCTCCCTCCACTTTTGCATTAAACGGGCAATGGATGGAAGGGAAGTAAACATAATTATGCCCCTTTACAAAGCATTAGTAAGACCATACCTTGAATATGGAGTACAATTTTGGGCACCAATCCTAAGAAAAGACATTATGGAACTAGAGAGAGTGCAGAGAAGAGCCACCAAATTTATAAAGGGGATAGACATTCTAACTTATGAGGAGAGGCTAGCTAAATTAGATTTATTTACATTAGAAAAGAGGCGTCGAAGAGGGGATATGATAACTATATACAAATATATTCAGGGACAATACAAGGAGCTTTCAAAAGAACTATTCATCCCACGGGCAGTACAAAGTTCTCGTTGCCATCCCTTAAGGTTGGAGGAAAGGAAATTTCACCAGCAACAAAGGAAAGGGTTCTTTACAGTAAGGGCAGTTAAAATGTGGAATTCATTACCCATGGAGACTGTGATGGCAGATACAAAAGATTTGTTCAAAAAAAGGTTGGACATCTTTTTAGATGGGAAAGGTATACAGGGATATACCAAATAAGTATACATGGGAAGGATGTTGATCCAGGGATTAATCCGATTGCCAATTCTTGGAGTCTGGAAGGAATTAATTTTTCCCCTTATTGGGGTTTTTTGTTTGCCTTCCTCTGGATCAATAAGTAAGTATAGATATAGAATAAAGTATCTGTTGTCTAAATTTAGCATAGGTTGAACTTGATGGACGTACGTCTTTTTTCAACCTCATCTACTATGTAACTATGTAACTATGTAACTATATGTAGCTGTTTGCTGTATAGCTGTGTAATGCTGCACTTTTCTAGCATGAAGGCTGTGAGTGACAGCTTCTGCATAGACCTCCAGCACACGGTCTCTGTTTTACTATCCTGAAACTAGGGTCACGTTTGAAGTATGAATAGCTCCAGTTAGCTTTAACTCATTGTCACGATGAGATCAACTTTTACCAACACATTTATATTTCTGGGTACTTGATTGAACAGAACAAGTTGCAAAATAAATTGTAATTTATTTCCTTAATAGACAAACACACGGCATCTGCAGAATACACTTAAAACACACTCACTGGGATCAGGAAACGAAATTAATTGTCCTTGGAACGAAATAAATGGTCCTTTGCTTGCCAGTGCAAGAAATGCAGCCTTGGTTTTAAAAGTCCTGTGGTTATGTGGTTGTTAACCCCTTCACTCCAGGACTGGTTGCTGCTGTACTGGAACAAAGTCTTGCATCTTTACATCATGGATTAAAATTCAGGAATCACACTGGGAATAATTGGGAAGCTGCATTTATAGACTGCCCAAAGCTATCTTTAACATGTGGATCCAATCCCCTCGTGGGAACAATAAAACCCACGAATAGCCAAGTGACCCACAGTTCATAAGACCGGTCAAAAGGGCTGTCCGGTGGGCAGGGCGCATGGGTCAGGTTGACGCCCATGCCACTTAGCATACCTGGGCTACACCCATAACTTGGGGCCACTAAGTCTGATTTTTGACTTAAAGGTGTCACTAGCCTGACATCTGCTGTGCATCAGTATGCCAGAATTGTATACATTATGGGCCTCTGGGTCTTGTCATACTTGACACTCTTTTAGACAGGGGGACTCTAAATCTGTGGGAGCCTTTTGAGGCTCCATCATAAAAATAATTACAACCCTTTGAGGCTTGGTCATAAAAATACCGAAGCTCATTCACCCATATCACAGCTGGAGGTCCAAGTAATTCCTGCTTGGATTTACAAAAAAAATACATCCTGCCTTACATTTAAGATCTGTTATCATGTGTTTGTTAGAGGGTATGGCAAGCAATGCATCTTGTCTTTTACCCTCGCAGACAGGGAATGGCCTGCACATGGGGAATAAAAATGGCGGGGACAGGGCAACAACAGTAATGCATGGCAAATCAGCTATTAACCCTTTCCTCCCCGTCACACTCATGTCTTCCCTCTTCCAAAGCATCACACGTCCTCAATGTCTTTCTTAACTTTATTGCAGAAGTAGAAAACAACGGGTACTTGTAGGTGTAGTGTGAGAAGAGAGTGCTTCTCTGTTTGGAATGCTTCTATGAGGTGGACTATGGTAAGACAGAAAGGCCTTACCAGGGGTGGATGCAGACAGGTCTGTACTCACTGTGATCTTAGGTGGAAAAGGAAGTCAGGGGCAAGGGTCACACTAAAAGTGAAGTGAGACTACACTAACTGTCAGCAAGGACAGGGGGGAATGGGAAAGCCCATTAACTTGGATGACTGGAGATGGTGCCAGGGCAACAAGGGGTGTGACAGACTGGAAGGAAAAAGGGCAACATAATGTATCCTTTCCATCTTCACTGGGAGTAAAACTGCACGGAAAGTAACATCCAAGTACAGCTAGCAGGCAGAACTGCCAAGGAAAGGGGGGGGGGGGGGGTGAAACAGAGAAGGCAGAAATGGGTATTTCTGTTCCATGACACTCCCTGTCTGGTATCTGGAGATACCACTATATAACAGAATATGTGGAACATATGTGCAATGCAAACATAGCATAACAATGCAAAAGTCCATGTCCACATAGAGAGGTGATACCGTCCGGTACCACTGGCGTCAAAGTCCTTTGGCCAAAACCTTCTGGTAAGGGAGGCCAGGTGCATGCACAGCTCCAGGTTAGCTGGTTGCACCACAATGCCTTTGTGTAAAGGTTTCTTGCACTGTTTTCTTTCAACTTTGTGAGAGAATAGTCCTTTTGTCTATATAGTTTTCTCTACAGAGTGCATTACCTCGTGGATATGCCAGTCGTGGTAGTCTGTCACCCTATCACCTGGCGTTTGGCAGAAGGAGATGGCCTTTGGCTCCTTGCAGAAGCGGATCAACACCCCTGGAAGACTGGTTGTCAAGTCTGATCCAGTGAGTAGTGCGCCGTTTGGAGAGGCTTCCTGATGCTGAGCATTGGAGCTGAACGTTACCCAGATCTGGATGGGTTTCTGATGGTGGTGGACACCAGATGATGGGAGGTGCCGGCATTTTTTACCTTACTTCAGTGAAGGCGCTGGCTCTGCGTGTCCGCTAAGGAATCTCTTCCGCGTGAAGACCACAATTTGATTCTTGGTCTCCGGCTCCCTTTGTGGGTTGCGGCGGAGCGAAGTGAGCTTAGAGATGGCATGTTCTTTATTGTTTGGGAGGCGTCTTTTTGGTGAATGCACTGGTAGCGGAGTCACCCAACTGCCCGGTCCGTCTTTGGAGAGCTCCTTGACTGTTAACCTCGGGAATCCTCTATCTTCCCTCGATGGTGTTTGCTTGTCATTGTCCCTTGTTGTCTGGCACGCTGTACGCCCTAGGTCATCGGAACGTTTCTCTTGCACGAGAACGTCTCCACGTACTTTGACGATACTCCTTTGTGTCTCTTTGTTAACTGCCGTCAGGAGGTTGTTTCCTCCCTGGACATGATGAAGAACAGTCTCTTTTGTCCATGTAAATCCCTTTGTGAAATGTCTCTGCGACTGTCTCTTTTTTGACGTGTGAGAGGACAGTCTTTTTACCACTGTGGCTTCACTTGCAGGGCGCAATCTTTTGCGGCTATGCCAGCCGTGGCAGTTGGCCGCTTTGCCACTTGATATTCTGTGGAGAGGAATGGCTGTACGTCTCAACCGTCTCATTGCTCTCAGGAGGACTGTCTGATTGTTTATTGTCTTTTGGACGATCCCTTTGTCGGTCACCTTTGGGGGGTTACTTTCTTCCTTCGGTGGAATCGACTCATCATCCTTAGCTGTCTGGACTGCTGAGCATCCTAGGCCATTGTCACATCCCCCTGATGTGATGATGTTTTTGTTGATCTCAGGGGTATGACCTTTTCTCTTCTCTTCACTTGGCCCTCCTGTCACTTGGAGATGGCCAAGACATGGTTCAGAGAGGGATGTGTGTCCACATTCTGTTATCACCGTTCTGCGGGCGTCAACATAGTCTTGTCCGTGCCCTTTGTCAGAGCACACGTTGCCCACTATCACCCATCCTAAGTCAAGTCTTTGGGCGTATGGTGCGTTGTGGGGTCTGTTACGCTGTTTACAGACTTTGTGCACCCTCAAGATGTCCCTACCGAGCAGCAGCAAGATCTTGGTGCCTTGTTCTACCGGCGGGATGTAGTTGTCTATTCCCCTGAGGTGCGGGTGATGACGTTCCACGTCTAGTGTGGGAATCTCATCCCTGTTTGCAGCCATGTAGTTGCACTCGGTGAGGGTGGGGAGAGCAATCTTCACTCTGTTATCCATTGAACGTATGACATAGCCGCTTGCTCTTCTCCCTGTTGTCTCAGTTGACCCTGCACAGGTTCTGAGGGTGTAGGGTGAGGCATTGTCTTGTGAGTTGAATAAGTTGAAGAATTCCATCTTCGCCAATGATCTGTTACTTTGATCGTCGAGGATTGCATACATCCGAATAGCCCTCTCAGGTTGTCCCGGGGGGTGCACTGTGACAAGGCATATTTTGGAGCAGGATATTTTGTCACTTCCTTTTCCGCAAACCTCGGTGCACTGAGACGTGACAGATGTTGGCTCTCCTTCCTCCCCACCATACTCCGCTATGGAGGATGGGTTGTTGAGTTGGTGGAGTGTCAGCGCCTCTGGATGTAGCGATGTTACGTGCTTGTCACTTTTGCACACTACACATTTGATGTCTTCTTTACAGTCTCGGGCTAGGTGAGTCCTGGAACCACAGTACCTGAAGAAAACTCCGAATTCTCCGAGCAACTTCTTGCATTCCTCTAGGGACTTCATCCTGAACCCAAAGCATCTGTTAAGTGGGTGTGGCTTCTTGTGCATGGGAAATTCCCTGTTTGGGTCCCTTGGTTCCTCGTCTCTGGCGACCGACTGGTCGGGAGTAGTTTGGGTCATGGAAGACACGTCCGTCCTGTGGACCGAGATGGGTGTTTGAGTGTTACCGTATGTAAGGTTAAAACTGTCTCCTGTCAGCTCTGTTCCACTCAGGGATTGATAAGGTTAAACAACAGTAGATGCTGGCCTTGCTATTTCTCAGAGGCTATTGTAAATAGCTTTGAAAGCAGCTGTTTTGAGCTTGTCATATGCTGTTAAAGCAAGACTACCAGAAGACAGGACTTGTATATCTCTTGCTCAGCAGTTAAATGTTTTAAAATTTACAGAAAAGGCATTATGTAAAGGTTACATGTAAATTTAGATGTGTGATCCATATTTGTAACAGATGACAACGGTTTTTTTGTCCCTGCCTTATGTATAAAAAACTGCTTTGTGAACCATTAAAGACAGTTGTAAGAAGTCAACCATAGTCTCCTCAGAATTCCTACAGCTCCGGGCCCGTCTGCTATACTATTTGAGACAAACACATATCCGTGCCGTATGAAGCTCCCGGGAGAAATTGTGTGTGTGTGTATTTAGCTTGCCGTAACGGATGGCCTGATCTGTAGAGATCTAACCGTTTTGGTGACAGAAGTGGAATTTTGCACAGGAAAAGGGGCGAGTAAAGATTATTTTTATTTGTTTCTCACCTTTTCCTCTGCGAAACTAAGTAACCTAAATGTATAAGGGCAAAAGAACAAAGGGTGAGAGTCCCTATTGTTTAATCGAGGGTAAGTCCCTGATTTATGTAACAAAGGGTGAGAGTCCCTATTGTTTTATCGAGGGTAAGTCCCTGATTTATGTAACAAAGGGTGAGAGTCCCTATTCTTTAATCGAGGGTGAGTCCCTGATTTATGTAACAAAGTGTGAGAGTCCCTATTGTTTAATAGAGGGGTTGAGTCCCTGATTTATATAACAAAGTGTTGAAGTCCCTATTGTTATATAACAAAGAGTTGTTTAAGAAAAACGAACGGTATATGGTCTCAAATATGATGGTAATTTAGGATAAGCTAATAATTATTTAGGTTAAGATGATATTAAGAATGATGAGACTAACCTTATTGCATGTTGTTAAGATAAAATTCCTTTATAAGTTGTTTATGGGATTATAAGTATATGAAGAAATGTACTGTAGTATGAGTTAAAATGACCCTTATGGATGGAAAATGTTGCTATCTGAATTTTTTACCATTTAAAAAAAATGTAGTTCTATCTCCTGCCCATATGATATCAGGACAATTACCTCCATATGTTGCCCCATTTACCCCAGTGTCTTCATTCCCAAACCCCCTGAGCCCCTTAACCCTTTCTGGGTCACAGGCACTGAGGCAATCTTCAACTAAGAAGTTTTTACGACTTCACTAAGAACCTGACTGAACAGCCTCTAGACCTCTGTCAGGGACTGTTCATGGGATGAATGCAGTGTGGCACGGGGATGAACAGGTCCTTCAATTAACACTCGGGCACAGCAACAAAACTGGGATTTTTCTTTTGACAATCTGTCCCCATCAAGTTAGGTAAGAAGTTGTGTTGAACAAATGGGGAATGTTGGGGAAATAAGATAACTCCAAATTATATTAATAAGGAAAATAAAGGGTTTGTATCCAAATATGTCAAAATCAGCTGTCTTTCTCTCTCACTTGCCTCCATGTATAAGCAGCTGCAAGTAGCCCCCACCCTTTTTCCTCCAGCTATTTTTACACAGGCATAGGAATGTACCAAAATCGTGAATGGCAGCAGGGCTCTTAGGAAACATGCAAACCCAAATTATTTGTGCAACATTTACTGAGTATGAGTATATATTAAGTTGAAATTAATAATATTTTCCCGTCTGAATTGAAAAGTGGAAAACAAGAGTATAACAGGTATAAGGTTTCTTTTTCCCTCAGAATGTTTTATTTTTAAGTATGGATATGGTAAAAAAAAAAAAAAAAAAAGTTGATTGATTGAGTAATCCCTATGTGTGTGCTTGTAAGAATCTGAGTGAATTCTATCCATATGAAAGTGTTATTTGCATTGAATAATAAGAATACCGGTTTATTGTATGTATACAAAATTACTATTCAGGGACTTGCAAATGCTTCTAGAATAAGAATATAAGTAATTGCTCATGTTGAAATCTAATTTTTAAATGTGTACACCCCCACTATAATATAAACTAATTTACACTGGACAGGAGAAAGTTTTGGGTATCTGTGGAGAAAAAGAATAAAGAAAGGATGAATTATTTTTGTAAAAAAAGTCTGGTCACTGGAATAATAAGGATGTTTATCGTACTGGCCAGGCGATTTATTTCCTTAACCAGAATTACAATTCTTTTCCTCTTAATCTCCACAGATAAAATCAGGTGAATATGTTATATAAAATAACAGGCGAAATATATTCTAGACACAAAGCTAACTAGAAGCTCAGTATTTTAAAAGTAGTTAAAAAAAGTTAATTATGATATGAAGAAGAAAAAAAGGATATCTTTATTAATTTAGTCTGCAGGATCAAACTGTTTAGTTTTCCTATTTATTAGAATAGGTGAGAAAATATGTGTCTGTTATTTTTGTAAAAACTGGTTGAATGTGTGAAAGAAGCGTAAAATTCTGTTTGTTTAGTGTCTGCGCTCTGTGCTCTTTTTATGTATAACCAGTATCTAAACTGTCTAAAAGTATATGTTAAGCCTATAATTTTCTGTTTAACAAAGATCCAGTTTTAATTTTAGAATACCAGTAACATTGTCGGGCTGTGTGAAGAGCTGCATATTTCAAGCTGTCCCAAATTGTATTGCAGTAACCAGTAATTAACCATTTTTTCTGTTACAAGGTTTTGGCAGGAAGCCCAGAGAGTTATTTGAGCTTGTTATATGGCTTGAAATGGAAACAGTTGTAAATTGATTAATATAGAGTTCAAATGAACAGAGGACAGTAACCCAGAATGAGCACTCTAAACACCTGGTGGGTAATGAAGTGGTTAAAACTTAAATCTTTAATATCCGTGTAAAATAATGGGTATTAAAACATATATTAAAAGCTCAGATCCTATAGTATGAACACTATGTAATGTTCTGGATCACTGATGAACTGCATAAAATCACTAAACTAGTGTCTTGCAGTGGGAACAGGTGGATAATGTAACCACTAGTCCAATGTAATTAGCACAAAAACTCTAGTGCTGAGCCATGTACTGCTGCGACACACTTTATTCGAGCAAATACCCAGTATGTACCTGGCAGATACCTGGAATGCGCCGCTCCTCACCTCAGACAAGCCCCGTTGCGTTTGCCTTCCCAGCCATGGTTCATGCCTGGCTGACGGGCGGCTGATCTGTTAAATGATAATGATTAGGATTTAATAGGCTGCAATGCTTCGCGTGTCTACCAGATGGCATAAATTCATGAATTGTAATGCAGTATATATATATATACTGTGCAGTATTGCAGCCAGCGGGAATAAAATGCTTCAATCCCTGCCTGGAAAATAACGCAATGCACTCGGGGAGAAAACAGTCACAAACCTCAATACACCCGAGTATACCCGAATTCGTGGGACTAGCCGAGCTCGAATAAAGTGTGTCGCCAGTGTATAAGTGTACCGACCCTGAAATAGCAGTAAAGCAACGGACAAGGAAAACGGACCCAAGCCAGGTCTGCCAGTATACTAGAGGGTTCTATATGGAATTATTTTTCTGCAAAGTTGATCAAATATTTTATAATTTTTAACCATCTTTTTCTCTCAAATGTGTCCCACCTTTAAATCTGTGTCTATAAGTTTTTATGCTACAGGTTATTCTTTCAGCAAATCAGATGCTATTTTGTGTTCTAAAAGTTTCTGTCAGAAGACTATAGCAGATTATATTTATATTCAGTAGGGTTCTTTTGAGATTTTTAATGTAAATTTTATACCCAAAGGTTTCAGGTTAGTTTTCCTATACATCAAGCAATTCCATTAAGGTTATGCTTTAAATGCTGTTATCCTTTATGTGATATTGTTCACATGTAATAAAAGTGAACAAAAGGAGGTTGTAATTGCTGTTATTATTGCTGGCTGCCCCTGAAACCGTATGGCAAGGGCTGAGAGTGTCAGCTCTTGGGTATAATATTGTACCTTACTATGTTGCCTGTAAATTTTCCCTTTTATACGCCCATATGGGTATAAGCTAGGATCTGTGAATGTAGGGTTAACTATGTAAGCCCAGTGGGCTAGTTAATGCATTCTCTGTTTATTCCCTTTGCCTCATGGGCCTGCAGCTGCCTGTACAAGCTTATAAGTGGATTGCCTTGTATGGGTGGCCCATTATGAGAAATAGCTGCAGAGCAGAGTCTCCTGGCACATGAGGGAAAAAGGGGAGGGCTGGATATTTTGGCATGTCTTGTCTGCCAGCAAGGTATTCTTAGCTGGTGTCTTAGAGAAGAGAAGGTTTTAGAACCCCACATGATAGGTGCAAATGGTGGAGGGCAAGCTCTTGTGTCTACATGTTGGTTTTATGTGTTCTAAACCTGCAATACATTGTGTTTGTCCTGTGATTTAAACCCAGGTTGGTGAATTACATGTGAAGGAGCATTACAATGCCCCAGCTCAGATAAGGATGGCCTAAAAGTGAACTGACCCTGTTATTTCCTATGTCATATTCCCTTAGCGGAACTGTGAAATTTCTTGTGTGTCAGTTTTAGGGGGATATTTGGGTGGAAATATAATTATTGTGGTTGCAGGAGTTGGGGGCCAAAGTGCTGGTAGTCACTTAATTTTCCCCAGCAAGCAGGCATGATTAGACGGTGCGCAGGGTGAATTACACCAGGGCTTCCCTGTGTCCCCCAGACTCCTGGATTTCGAGACCAAATCTCCCCAAGTTATTTTCCTAATAAGTATAAGGTCCCCCAAAGTATATTCTCTGTTTCTTGTGTTTGTGTGTTTTTGAGGTCTTATCCGAATAAACCGCAGTTTGTTTTTCAGCCTGTTTTGCCTTGTGACTGATCCCTTAAATATAAAGGTGTATTTGGCCTGGCCTTATGTGACAATCAGAAATAATTTTCTCTCATGGGAAGACAATGGTCACCCCAGGTACCTTGTAGATTTAATGTTGCATGATTATGCTCTAAACAGACGATTTTAATCAGCGTCTATTGTGTGAAACTAATGCAATTGTCTGAGTGTCTCATGTCCAGGTGCAGTCCTTCCAATAAGATGAAGATATAGGTGACACAAAAGCGCTTTTCATCTAAAATGGAGAGCCCTATTCCAGATTCTACCCAGTCAGAATATTTTTCCTGAATCCATGTTACATAAGTGCACCCACAGTCGCTTCAAATTAAACCTCAACACAGGAGGGAAGGCCTAAAGACACAGCCGTTCTCAGTTGGTGTTTTGGTTCATAAGAAAACCCGGCACTAACCAAAAAAAAGGAGAAAAGTTCATAGGAAGAAAATTCGGACATCAACATATGAACTTTTAACTTTTTAATAACCTTTCTTTTTACAGGTTTTATTATTTTAATTACAATGTTTATTCTATTAGATTTATATAAGTGGTGTCCACATGAAGACAATAGGGTAGTAACAAGAATATTTTGTTATATAATGGAATCCTGGGAAACGAAGCCCACATCTTATGTGCAATATATCCCAATGTACTATCCATACCCAATACGTTGCACCCCAGGAACATGAGAGTTATATTTAACCCCTTGGAAAAAGACAAGATGCTATAAGATATTTGTAGAACTATATATATAAGAAATTGGTTATGAAGGGAGTAGAAATACAAGTTTACCCTAGGGATATTATTGACTCTGTGATAGAAGGATAGAAGGATAGATAAAGTATTATCCTGCAGCTAGACCAGGTTATGTTATTTGGGAAAGTGGTTCCAGTGTTTGAAGGTAGAGATGAGGGTTGAGATTTGTTGGGACTTGGTGGTTAGATTATTTCGCTGGGAGCGAAGCTAGTGGATATTTTTGTATGTGTGTCTGTCCTACTCATTGCTCTCTGTGTTATGAACAGCAAAACTTTGGTCCAGAAGTGCGTTGCAACCCCCCCACCGATGCTATGTCTCTTTTTGGTGATGAAGATGTCAGCAGTCCCCCAGAAGAAGAGACTGAAAAAAAAATCAACTGAGCCAATACAATGGCCAGAAAGGAATCAAGTTATGCACTATGGGACTATTTTTTTGGTCCGGCAGGACTATGATATGGTTAACTGTTCTTTAAAAAGACTGTCTCTAAAGGATAAGAGGGGGCTGAGAAGATTGGATATGAGGAAGGTGGGGAGGTCACCCAAGGGTGTGTGTCAACCACAAGGAAAGGATCACAAGACAGCCATTTTGACTATGGCAGCCATTTTGTCTGTTCCAATATTCTGAGTAAATGTCGTATGTAAGATGTATGTGTTGGGCAGTCGCTCCTAGGAAATATTAACCCACACCAACCCCCACTTATGCTCAGAAATAGAATTTAAATAATGTTCATCCTACATATGCAAATAATATGAAATTGAAAGGCATTAATTATTAAAAATAGCTCAGTTAAGAGAGTAGCGGGAGGTCTAATACCCTTTTAGGAATGTATGATTTATATGCAAAATTAGATTTTTTAGTAGTTAATATAGATGCCGTTTTTCACGATACTAAAAGACACTATTTTCAAGGCTCAGCAAAAGATAGAAAACAGTAGTTTTGCAAAATTGTATGGCATTGGGTTATCTGATGGCAGCACAAGGAGGGGTTTGTAAATTAGTGGGTAAAGAATGCTGTGCTTATATTGACACCCAATCAAAACACCATGATATAGATACTCTAGCAGAAATTCAATCTAGAATGCGAGAGGAACCAAAAGAGTTCGATTAGATCTTTTGCCTTGGAAATTGGCTAGGTGTATTGGGAATTAAATTCTTTACGGAATTAGGATAATCGCAGGTTTATTACTCTGTGTGTATGAATTAATCTAGATGGCTAAAAGTGTAACCAGCTCTATTTTTGCCAAATAAAGCTGTTTCTACTAGCTCTACAGTTACGTATATGTCTCCCACAAAGAGAGCAAGACATACCAATAGTCTTGGTACTCGTCAACCACCCATATGTTCATCTCTGATTATCAAACGAGATACCTAAAAGAGATAGGTTTCTGCATTCCCATGGTTTCTTGGAGGTTTCTCCCTTGGAGATTTTCCTCTCCTGAGTGGTGTGCAGAAGAATAAATGGGATTGGTCAATTGGTTTGTTCTTTCAGAACAAAAGGAGGGTATTTAAGGTTACAAATGTCTCCTGTCAGCTCTGTTCCCCTCAGGGATTGATAAGGTTAAAGAACAGTAGATGCTGGCCTTGCTATTTCTCAGAGACTATTGTAAATAGCTTTGAAAGCAGCTGTTTTGAACTTGTCATATGCTGTTAAAGCAAGATTACCAGAAGACAGGACTGCCTTATAAGACAACATTGTATATCTCTTGCTCAGCAGTTAAATGTTTTAAGATTTACAGAAAAGGCATTTTGTAAAGGTTACATGTTAATTTAGATGTGTGATCCATATTTGTAACAGATGACAACGGTTTTTTTGTCCCTGCCTTATGTATAAAAAAACTGCTTTGTGAACCAGGAAAAAATATTGAGGTGAGGTCCCCCAATAAACTAGTGCTAAAGAGCATTTATACCCACTCATGAAAATGAATCACTGCAAGCCAGATCACATATTGTCCTTGATACATGCTTGGAGCTATAGGCATTAACCCCAATTCTTGGGTGAAACGCGTTAGAGGCGCAGGGGTATGTCTCCCCTCCTCTTGTTTTTATCCATGCCTGAATAAAGAATTATTTTTTAGCACAGTCCAGCCTCCGCAGCCTTTCCTGCATCGTAGTGCCCGCTGATTCACCTCTCCCCATTGGTATAAGGTGATTTCGTTTTGCTTTGTGAACCATTAAAGCCAGTTGTAAGAAGTCAGCCATAGTCTCCTCTGACTTCTTACAGCTCCGGGCCTGTCTGCTATACTATTTGAGACAAACACATATCCGTGCCGTATGAAGCTCCCGGGAGAAATTGTGCGTGTGTATTTAGCTTGCCCTAACGGATGACCTGATCTGTAGAGATCTAACACCGTATCTCGCCACTGGTCTCTCATTCCTCAGGCTGTTTGCACTGTTTGTGGTTTGCGCACCCAAGATGAAACTGGGATCGTTCCTTGTCCTTGCCGCTTCGCGGATGAAGCTCAAGAAGAATGAGAATGGGGGGAAGGCGACTTGCTTCTCCCTATTGTATTTGGAGCCTTTTGAAATCCATCTTTCTTGGAGGTTGTAGGTTGCTTCTCCAAGATGGGTCTCACTCCACGAGCTGAGTCTAGGCCGTTGAGACCTGTTAAGGAATGGTCTTTTCTTGCAAACTCCAGCTCTTGCAGCAGGTACCCGAGCTCTCGTAACTTCGAGTAGTCTTTAGCTGTGATCCTGGGAAAGCTGTCGACTCATTTGAAGAGCGAATCTTCGACTGCTTCGGGGCTACCGTAGCACTTTTCCAGCCTTTCCCATACTAGGTCAAGACCTACTTGAGGGTGGGTCGCATTTGCTGTCCGAAGTCTCTTCGCGTGCTCTCTGGATTCGTTTCCCAGCCATTTGAATAGCAGGTTGAGCTCTTCCCTGTCAGGAATCGGCGTTCTCCGCACTCCCCACACAGAGCACTCTCTCCCATCAGGGAGTCCCTGGTCACACAAAACAATCCTGCCTTACCAGCCTCCGTGGCTCCCCGCCCCTGCCACCGTCGCGGGATCACTCCCCTCAGCGATTCCTCTACTCAGCGCCGGGCGCGCCCACATTCTTCACTCTATCTCTACAACCGGTACCGGCAAGTATTGTCTACCTTACTACACCTGGCCTGGCAACACTTTATACCACATTCCGGACACGCTCCCTTTGCTGCGGGTGCGTGTATTACCACTTCCCCCTTCAGCTCAGGGGACGGGTCTGGTCTGCGGGCAGCACTGGCGTAACATTATGTCGAGCCCACAAGACGCAGACCAGACCGAACTTCAACAGTTTCTCTCTAATCTGCTTCAGCAAAACCAGGCCATGGCGGATCAAATTGTGGCACTTACACGCCAGGTCACAGTACTCTCAGACCGAGTACCGACCGCGACCTCGCCAGATGTAAGCCCCCACTCCGCAAGTGCAGTTAGCAGCTCCGATGTAAGGATTCCTCCCCCCAAGCCTTATGTAGGTGAACCGCAAGAATGTAGGGGTTTCTTAAACCAGTGTGAGGTGCAGTTTGAAATGGCACCCCATCTCTACAATACCGGTCACAAGAACATAGCCTACATTTATAACCTCCTCACTGGCAGCGCCCTGGCTTGGGCTTCCCCGGTTTGGGAGCGACGTTCTGACCTTACCCAAGATTACCCGGCATTTAAAGCCGAGTTCCAACAAGTATTCGATTCCCCCCCTCGTCGGGAGATGGCATCTGTTTCTCTTCTCCAGATCACTCAGGGACGGCGAATGGTGACACAGTATGCTGTGGAATTCCGGACTCTAGCAGCCGAGACTAACTGGGGACAAGAGGCTCTCGTCTCCGTACTCTGGCAAGGCCTGGCAGATCCCATCAAGGATGAACTCTCTCGCCAATCCAGACCGGATCAATTGGAGGTCCTCATTGATTTGGCCGTCCGAGTGGATCAACGTATCCAGGTACGCCGCTCAGAGCGTCAGCGCACTCACTTCCATAACTTTCAAGTTCCGTTCTCCAGTACTCCCAGCAGCACTCCTGCTCCCCCAAGTGCTACCACACCTCTTCGTCCTGCACTGGAGTCGCCAGAGCCAATGCAATTTGGGGTACAACGCATCCGCACACTGATACGGCAGTTCCGCCACGCCGGGGGATTGTGTTTCTACTGCGGATCCATGGAGCATCTGGTTCGGGAGTGTCCACTGCGTCCGGGAAACGGGAATACCAAGTGAGTACAGAGGGGCTCTCTCTAGGTGTAATGTCTCCACTTCCCCTTCATAAAGGTGAACTCCCTAAGAAACTTACATTTCCAGTCTCCCTTTCAGGCGATAAGTTCCAGACTTCTACCGCCGCTTTCATTGACTCAGGAGCTGGAGGAAACTTCGTGGACCTTGAATTCGCCAGGGTTAAACCGCATACCGCTCATGAGGAAGAAGGTTCCCATCGCACTCGTCGGTATCGATGGACATCCTATTACCCCGGCCCACATCTCCTTAGAGACGGTCCCCTTGCTTCTGTCCTCACATCTGCACAAGGAGATCTTAGTTCTCGATGCCATTCACGCTCCTGGGATACCCATCACCCTTGGTCTTCCTTGGTTACAGCTTAACAATCCTCTCATTGACTGGACTTTTTCTGCTCCCATCTCCTGGAGGCCGAGGTCAGGCGAGACTCATCAACTGCTGGCCAATACCTCTGTTCCCGAAGTTATTCTACCTTCTGTTTACCACCTATTCTGGGACGTTTTCAATAAGGTACAGTTAGACCTTTTGCCGCCACACAGGATTTACGATTGTCCGATCGATCTGGTTCCAGGTTACTCCCTACCCAAGACCAAGACCTACCCCTTGTCGTTACCAGAATCTCAGGCTATGGATGAATATATCCAGGAGAATCTCAAGAAAGGCTTTATTCGTTACTCCAATTCCCCAGCAAGGGCTGGGTTTTTCTTCGTCAAGAAAAAGGACGGGTCGTTGAGGCCTTGCATCGATTACAGGGGTTTGAATCACATAACTATTAAAAATCATTTTCCCCTTCCCCTTATTACCGAACTGTTCGATAAATTACAGGGGGCCAAGATTTTTTCCAAGTTGGATCTACGTGGTGCCTATAACCTGGTGCGCATCAGGAAGGGGGATGAATGGAAAACGGCCTTCAACACGCGTAGTGGACACTACGAGTACCTTGTAATGCCTTGCGGCTAATGTAATGCTCCCGCTGTCTTCCAGGATTTCCTCAACGACGTCTTTCGTAAGGTACTCAATATTTTTGTTATAGTATACTTGGTATGATATCCTGATATTTTCCAAAGATCTCCAGGACCATATACGCCACACCTGCAACGTCCTTTCCCGTCTCCGTGAACACCATTTGTATGCCAAACTGGAGAAGTGCACCTTTCATCAGACCTCTACTCCGTTCCTGGAGTACATCATTTCTGATGAGGGGTTTATGATGGACTCCGGTAAACTTCAAGCAGTCACTGAATGGCCAAGACCCAATTCTCTCAAGGCCATACAATGTTTTTTAGGGTTCGCTAATTACTATCGTAAGTTTATACGGAGTTTCTCTACCATTGTGGCACCCCTCACTGCGCTCACCAAAAAAGGAGCTGTTCCTTCTGCTTGGTCATCCGTGGCCATCTCCGCCTTTGAGACACTCAAGGAAGCTTTTATATCCTCGCCTATTCTCCATCATCCCAACATTGAACTTCCCTTCGTCTTGGAGGTCGACGCTTCTGATTGCGGCGCTGGTGCCGTTCTTTCTCAGAGACCCACGCCTCAAGATAAGTTACATCCCTGTGCATATTTTTCCAAGAAATTCTCATCTGCCGAGAGGAACTATGACGTGGGTAACAGGGAACTTCTGGCCGTGAAGATTTCTCTTCAAGAGTGGAGACACCTGCTGGAGGGGTCGAAGAGCCTTTTACTATTCTCACGGACCACAAGAACCTTCTTTACATAGAAAACGCTCAACGCCTTTAACTTTCCGGCACTAACCAACTCTAGACTCACAGGAGCAGCCACTAAATAGAGACAGCCCTGCCCATCCTGATGTCTGCAGGCCCTCCCCTGTGTCTCAGCTTGCCACACAGAGTCAGGTGCCTACCTCCACCAATCCCGGCAGGGCTTGAAGCTGTGGAAACCCATGATAACTACTGGCGGCCTGCCCTTAGCAGGACTTACACCAACAGGAGAAAGATATATAGCCCCCATTTCTTACCGGGGCTACACTCTCCCTCAGGTGGAATCCAATGGTCCCCACTTGGAACTAACTTTAGCAGCTCCATCCTGCAGGTGAACAATCTGGTAAACAAAACACAGTACATATGATTAGTGTACATAACTCAGACCATCCACGCAGATGGTGTAATTAATGACAATGGTACCTCCCAACGTGGAGAACCTAACTAATAATAGTGCCGCGGGTCGGGCTTTCTAACTTCCCGCCCATTATGGTCTGTTACAGTGACATAGTACGGCTCTGGCTGGTAAACCACATTGTGCATGTATATGCACCTCCCCACACTCCAGGCCCGGACTACCTCACTGATTTTATCCTCGTTCTGGTAGCCTGCTTTACCGAACTTTGTTCGTAAATACTCTTGCACAGCCTCTCTGAGCCAGCTATCCCGGTGCTCTTCTATCTCTCTCATGATGGGTTCAGGCACATATGGGAGCTCATACCCGTGTGACTGTCTATACCTGGCCACTATGGCCCTGTCTGCCCGACTCAACTTGGAAAGCTTCCTATGACCCGCCATGCTTGGCAGTATCCAAAACTCTGGTTCTACTGGCGCAATGTCATCGTACAAAATACTTGGCCCCTTAGGATGGATGATCTTTTGTTCTATCTCTTGAAATCTGTGTTCTAGCTCATCCGCCACCTCCTGGGGTGTATAGGCACCTACCGCTCACCAATGGTCGACTATGTTGCTCCTAATTAACAGGAACCTGGTACGGTCCATACCCTTGTGGTACCCAGTGAACAGGAGTGCCCACCACTTGTCACGGTGCTCGTACTCGGACACTGCACTAGAAGTACCTGTCTCTGACTCAGCTTGGGATGATACACCGGACGTGACCGCCTCTGTAGAGTGTGAGCAACTGCGTCTACCTTTTGCATTAACATAGATGGTAGGATTAATTTTGGGGACCACTTTGCTTACAGGCCCTGCCTCCGCAATAGTGTGGGACCCTCGGGCCCTCCCTCTAAACACAGGACAAAATGACATTGAATTAGGCACACGTATCACATTGGCATATGGTACTTCCAGATCAGACCCCTCGTCACTTAATTCCCAATCCTTCAAATCTTTGGAATACTTGGGGGCCTTACTTAACTTATCCCTGCTAGGTCCCGATGTCATGACTCGTTATGGGGCAGGGGCAGTGGCCAGGGCAATGGCGCTAGGGGTTGGGGCTGGGGCAACAGCAATGTCCGAATCAATGTCCAGCAAGCGGGTAATGCCGCGACCACTGGGCACTTTCTTGCTTGTCCTCTCCGTTGGGCTTCGTGTTCCTCGGGAAGGGCCTTGGTTTCTCAGGATGGCCATTGCAGCTGCCATGGCTGCTCTCCGCGTGGAGAACAATGCTCCCGGGCCTCTTTTCCAGTCGGACCCGGAAGTGACGTCATCATGGCCGCCTGCGGAATCTCCATCCGCTCCGTGGTCATGCACCGGAAGTGCGTCGAAGACGGGAAGGGGCGGTGGTGGATCATCTGGTCCGCGGACGGATAAGTAGGCTGCAAGCCCCTCTTTCTCGCCCTCTGCAGGATCCTTCTTCGCCTGATGGGAGTAAGGGGGTGGGGGAGTCTCCTTACCCTCCGCTGCCGGCTGATGACCTCTGGTTCCTCCGGAGCCGTCTCAGATCCTGTCTCCGCCGCACTGGGAGTCACCACGGCCGTGGGACTTCTACAGGCCGCAGGCCGCACCAGCGCTCGCCAACGGGAGGTGTCCGGACTCGTCTGCTCCATCTCTCCGGTAAGTGGACTGCCATCTTTCTTACAGCTGGGGTGGTTCGCCGGTAGGCGCATCGCCACCGATGAAACGACATCTTCTTCCTCCGAAGACGACTTGGTCGGATCCTCCGCTAGGGAGTCACCTGGGTCTTTTGCGGCCCCGCCAGTGGGTAGTGGTACGAAACGGGCCTGCTCCGGTACCTCCACTGCGGTCGCACTCTTTTCCGCCGGAGTTTCTCTCGGCTCGGTTGTCGGCTGGGCCTTGGTCCCCACCACAGCAGTGGTGCAGGGAACTAGGGCAGCCTCATCTGTTGTCTCCGCCACCTCCGTTAGTGTTCCCGGAGAGGCACCCCGAGGGGTCTTTAGCATGGGCCATGGTTCGTTAGGCCATAGGTAGTACGTGCCACATTGAGGGCATCGTGCTTTGGTGCTTGCGGCCGTTCCGGGTGTCCTGCACAGGCACCCGAGGTACTCTCGGCCATCGATCTCCACCACCAGGAAGCCTCCTTGGAGATGGAAGATTGTTGTGCTTAGTTCTGACATATTGCACGCAGGGGTTGAACAGTTCAATGGTTCAGCTCCTTGCTCTTCGAATGCAAGACAGAAGTGAAGTTCCTCGCTCTGACTTCCTGTCCCTCCCTTTGCTGGGGAGGACGCCTCTGATTGGCTCTCCTTGTGCCCCCTCCCTTTGGTGGAAACAAGAGGGGGGGGCACTCCTTCGCTCAGTGTGACATGGCCTAGTCTGTCGGCCAGCCACAGCACAGGTGGGTGGGCTTTCGGCTTTCGCGCCGCTCCGCTCCTCTTGCAGGGGATCTGGGTTTGGCGCCAAACCCCTGCACATCTCCCGCCACATTTCTCTCACAGTCTCTTTGCACGCTTCACGTGTGCGATCCAGGATTGGCGGGAGTCGCCATTTTAGTTCGGCTGCTAACTGCTGGGCCGTGGATGGCGCTGCTGTCACCATTTTTAACTCTTTCTTGCTCCGCGGAGCACATGTAGTGACGGCCGCCATCTTTGATGAGCCCTCCAAATGTATATGTGCACTATTCTCAGTGTCTAGTGCATAGCTCGTTCCTAGACACTGACTGCTCTCACACTGCTCACTGAACTCTCTCTTCATGCTCTTTCTGACTGATATGATGTGGCATACCCCAGGCTAGGCAGACTCTTTCTCTGTGCACCGCACTCGCTGACGGTTCCTGCAAGTACTCTGTGGTGTGTTTTATGTGGGTGGTGGCTAGTGTACCAAGCATCTCCCTAAATATGGGCGTCTCCTACTTTTGGCCACTCATAGTGCAGGCCCTGGGCCATGGTCCCTGGACAAGTTAACAGGCTAAACCCCCCCGTTGCCTCACACTATCTGCCTCAAGGGACTAGGACAGCTATAGCCTCACACCCATCTTACAACACCCTCTTAGGGCACCCAGGGCATACTGTGCGGGAATCCACGCTCCCCTGACTACCCCTGGTATGCATACATGCCCTACTCTCTCCAGCACTTGCATGGAAGGTGCACTTTACTCTTCCAGCTCTGATTCGCTGAAAGCCTGTCCTGTTCTGGATCTCAGCAGCTCGCCTCCAAATGTAACCCATGTTCCCTCCCCCGGTCGCTGACTGGACCTCTAGGGTGTAGTGAGGGCTGCTACGTGTATGTGGGTGGTGCGTACCTGTGAGGAACAGGAGGGCCTGAGTCTGCTGCGATGGTATAGGAGATAACAGGGACAGGCTTCTGGGGTATATGCCTCCATCTTCTTAGAAACGGTGGTGCCTCCATCTCTGGCGAGCCTTAATGAATAAGGTGAAACCCTCCCAGAGAAGCCCTGTTCCCAGGGCGAGAGATTTCAATCTCACACAGTCTTTGTATAAAATCAGCACTGGTCTTTATTGTCCAACAGCAGATCAGCAGCACACAGCAACAGCACACAGCAACAGCACACAGCACCAGCAGCAGGGTACAGGCTTTTCCTCCTTCTCCTTCCCTCCAGAAGTACACCCTCAGGATGGGCTGTCTGGAGCTCCAATACTCCACACCTTCCACCCCAAGGTATAGGCCTTCAGGGTGAGGCTAACTCTCTCCTCACCCTCTGCAGGGTGAAGGGCATTGGTCCACTGCACTATTGTGCTATCAGCTCTACTCAAGGTGGCTGAGTCTCTTCTCTCCTCTCCGTTGCATGCTCCAAGCTCAGACTCTGCTTCGCTGCACTCACTCCCTTCTCTCCAGCACTAACTAACTAACTTTCCAGCACTAACCAACTCCAGACTCACAGGAGCAGCCCACTAAATAGAGACAGCCCTGCCCATCCTGATGTCAGCAGGCCCTCCCCTGTGTTTCAGCCTGCCACACAGAGTCAGGTGCCTACCTCCACCAATCCCGGCAGGGCTTGAAGCTGGGGAAACCCATGATAACTACTGGCGGCCTGCCCTTTGCAGGACTTACACCAATAGGAGAAAGATATATAGCCCCCATTTCTTACCGGGGCTACATATGTAAACAGTGTTGCACTATATTCTGCTGTTTTCTAAGCACATATTCCCTGGGATATTTTGGCTCTGGATCCTGTTTCTCTGTAACTGACAAGATGATTGGAAATCAGTGACAGCCTTCCCCTGTCCCCAGTAATCCAGTGCAGCCCAGTATTACCCTGCAGTGTTATGGAGCAGAGTATTAGAGGAGGGGTAGGAAGTGTTCCTGTATCTCAGAGGTTTGGGTGGGGAGGGGGCAGCTCATATGTCACTATTCCCCCCTGCTGCTGTGATGGGATGTGCCAGGCACCCGAGGAAGGTTTTGCACAGGAATGTATCACTGTGGCTCCCATCACAATGATACAGGGAGTCACAAAACCCTGTCCCCCTACACAAGGGATGTGGGAGATCCAGACACAGTGAGGGATCTACAAGCTTTACACATGGGGGAGGGGGGTTATTTCCGCTCTTCCTAAATCACCTCTTATTTGAGTCATTCATTCTCACCAGTCTCAGGTAGTTAAGATTAGATTGCAAGCTGTTTGTGCCAGGATTCCTGCAGCTGCAGTATGATTACAGATGTGGTGACGTCCTGTTCTAATGAGGGACGGTTACAATGAGGAATATTTCTGTGTTTCTTGGTCCCGGAGAAATCCATCCCCCACATTACAGAGCATTCTCTCAGGTTTGTGTCTGATGGAAACAATGTTTATTACATTCCCGTTTAATAACAGTGATAGAGAAACTAGAAGCCTTGTGTGTACTGAACCTGCACTTCTTATTTAGGCTTTTCATGTGTTGCTGCTGCCCCCTGCTGCCAAAGTGAGGAGGGACAGGACAGTATTTGTCACAGTCCTGTGAGGACTCTTGTCACTGTGTCTCTCGCACAGTAATACAGGGCGGTGTCTTCAGTCCTCAGGTTATTCATTTGTAGATATAACGTGTTCTTATTATTGTCTCTGGAGATTGTGAATCGCCCTTTAACTGAATCCTCATAGTATGCGGCGCCCCCGCTGCTGCTAATCCTAGACACCCACTGTAACCCTCCCCCGGGACTCTGTCTAACCCAGTGCATGTAATAGCTGCTGAATGTGAATCCGGAGGCTGCACAGGACAGTGTGTGAGAGGCTCCGGGCTTTATCACCACTGGGTCCGACTGGGCAAGTTGAACATCAGACTGAACCCCTGGAAGAGACAAACCCCATGACACATAAGGACACTTCTACACACGTGTGACCTCAGGGACATTAATCATTTAAATGACATGTTATCCTGATCTTGTGTGACATGTCTCCTGGGAAATGTTACCTGTTAAACATGACACTAATAATCCCAGCCTGAGAAAAGTCTCCATAACTGCAGAGTTTGGGGGCAGTGTGGAAGTGTCAGGGGGTGACCGGCTCCTGCAGGGGACAGAGTCACTTCCTCTGCTTTATCTGGGACTCGGGGAAAGAGACATTTTATACATGAGGAAATTTGGTTACGTTATTTGCATATTCCTAATTATACATATATATATATATATATATATATATATATATATATATATATATATATATATATATATATATATATATATATATATATATATATATATATAACCAATGTGCACATCTGTCTTTAATCATAAAAAGCTAATTACAGGGAAATACATTTAACCACATCATTCATGCAGTTACCTAATTCTTTGTAAAGTGACAAACAATTTGATATAATTTTGCTAGTCAGAGTATTGTTCCGTACCTTTCTACAACATTACGTGGAAAAAAGGACATTTATATATTAAAATATGGATCAATTGAGAATTGATTAAAAGCATAATTACAAGTTTGGAAAAATTACAGTGATCCAATAACATCTTCCTGTGATAAATACTGGGACATAAAACAGCACCAGATTTATTCATGGGATAAATGCATATGCGTATTCCCTCACTAGCAGGGAAGTGACCTAATGACAGTGACCTGTTTAATAGATTAAATGGAACGGACTAAAACTTTTTCTAAAATAAATTGGGCAAATTGAAGTGTTTGTTAAATATTTTTTTTACTCTTTTAACATTTCCATTGTATAAACATTTTTTGGAGGATTTGCACATCTTTAGCTAATTGGTGATCAGACTGTTTGTCAGACCTCAGGCACAGGTAACATGTTAGTTTTGTTCTGTGTTCTGTTTGCATAGTAATTATGAAGCTGTCATTAGTTAGAGAAACAGAAGTAACTAATCTGCTGATTCCCGTGTTCCCGACATTAAATCTCACATATTCATGTTCACAGGATACAGAAAACTAAGAGCGTTACTTTATGTGGGATTTGATTTGGGTCAGTTGTAGTCACCCCATAAAACTTAAATAAATGCAAGGAGATCAGACGAGACCCGCGCACCCATGCAGGTAACAAATCGCCCTCCATCTGTATATATTCAAATATAGATTCATTGAGAATTTCATTAAAAGCATAATTACAAGATTGGAAAAATTACAACGATCCAATAACATCTTCCGGTGATAAATACCGGGGCATAAAACAGCACCAAATTTATTCATGGGATAAACGCATATGCTTATTCCCTCACTAGCAGGAAAGTGACCTTATGACCGTGACTAGATTAGACAATAAATCTCACATATTCATGTTCACAGGATACAGATAACTGTAGAGGATCTGAGTTGCTGCTCGGCACATAACCACTTCCCCAGAGATCTCTGCTGGGGGATTTCAGGCTCACAGCTTCTTCCTGTTCTGTTTCCTGTGTGTCCCTGAAAGACGGGACTTCCATGTGTTTTATCTGTGTGTCCTTCACCCGCAGCCCTAAGGGACTTGTATGTGTTAGTCTGTAATAAGCTGACATGTCACTGACACATCTGGAGACATACAGCTAATGTGTCATTTTTTTATGAACCTTTATGAAATTATAATTTTTGCTGCTTTTTTAAATATTGTTCTTTCCCAATATTGGGAAAACAAGCACTAGGATAGATTTTATCAATAATTTTTTTTTATAATTTCTGATTGGTTTTATAACTTCTGTGTTTGGCCAGTACAAGAAGGGGGTCCTGTTCTTCCCATCTTTATTCAATTTTAATTTGTCTGTTTTAAAGAACACCCAAATGACAGTGATTGTGTGAAAGAATAATCTTTCCTTATTGTGGTGCGCAATATCATGTCACTCTATAGCAGAAGTGCGCAAACTGGGGGGGCGCAAGATTTTCTAGGGGGGGGCGGTGGTTGCAGAGGCCCCGCGCTCTGCCCAAAGGCATTTAAATTAAATGCCGGGGGATCACGTGAGGCCTCTGCAACTTCACTTCCCTGGTCTTCGGCGACACCTCGCCACGCAGCGCGCGTCAAATGACACTGTGGGGTCACATCACGTGACGTCATTTGACGCCGGTTTCTAAGAAAGAAGGGGGGCGCGAGCGCTGGGGCTGGCAGGCAGGGGGCGCAGCGCTGAAACTTTGCGCACCCCTCCGCTATAGCATTGAATCATTTCAAATGTAATAAGATTTAAGAAAGAATCATTTTTGTTTTTTTTAAATTCATAGTGGAGGACTCAAATAGTGATACAGTACCTCCTTCAGGACGGTAATAAACCACAGTCAGATGTGCTCAGTGACAGTGGTACACTTGTTCTTCCTCTACGTATAGTGTGTACTATGCTAGGCTCTTTCAGTATGCTCGTATAAGTTTATTCCCTTGTGAGCAGACGTCTCAGTTTATGTTCCCTGAGATGGGAATAGGTGTGTCTTCTTTGAATAGGTAACTGTCTATCCTAGTATAGAAGGACAACACCATGCGTATCAGAATAGGCAATACCTATTTAATAGTGTGAAAGTAGCCTAGAGTTGGAGTGCCAATATATTGTACTCTAGTGGTGGTAGTGTGGGTACTTTGTACATATGGAGGCTATATCTTATCTCCTTGGTTCAAGTGAAGCAGAACGAGATCGGATGACATCTGTGTACTGCATTTAGTAAAATCAGTACAGGCAGTGATGCCGGATGTTTCTAATAGGTTGCCTACAACTCAGTGTGATCAAAACAATGATATGTCGGTTCAGAGGTTCCCTGTAAAGTCAGTCTCAGTGCCCCAGCGTACTGATGTATACCTAGGCTCTGCATTCATTGGCAGAGAGGTAGATGTATACGTTATGCTGTGGCCTCTGCGCATGCTCGTTTAAGCAGCATAGCCTACAATCTGTATGTACACCCTGAACCTCATTGATTAGATACAGACTTATTAGTAGGTTCAGGACATACCGGGCATCTATAAATATACATAGTGTCATAGCAACCATATACATCATTGTCCATTACTTCCGAGTCTGGACACATACATCTTTTTAATTATTCTAGTATTTTTGTTAGTAAAATGTATTTTAACTGTTTGCATGCAGTCGCGTTAGACCTTTATTATACTGTAAGCTTGGGTCTGCAGTGCGCCTTTCAAAGGGATTCTGTGTGTGTGCTGTACCTCTCTGATACAACACATCAACCCTCTATCTGCTCTGCCCACTCCCTGGCAGCACCATTCATACATTTTGGGTTTGAGCGAGGTTTTCGCCACAATTTAGGTATAAATTCATAGTTTTATTTTTCTCGGTGTAGAGAGATTAATAGCAGAATTACACAGAAAGTTAAAGATATACTTTCAAGGGCAATTTACAATACACCCAGACAGTTGGCTATACTCCCAGATTTATGCATGTCATGTTATTAATTGAAAATTAAGGATACTGCGTTAGTGAATACTGAATCACTGTAGAAGTGTAAAAGTACCATATAGTTTATAGTTTATGTTGAAATAATTATTTGTTTTAAGGATGATTTGACATCTTTTATATTCTGTATGACACCATATAAAGTTCTGTTAGGACACAGAATATACGTATATAACAAAAACCACAACTAAGCTGTGTGTTAATACGGTTATAAAACACACAAGAGATATGCCTTGATGTAGAAGGGTGCATGTTAAAAGAAGCTAAATATCAGGTAGAGAAATGCTTAATGCACACAGCCCTTCTGTGGTAAACCTCAAATGATTGTGGTCAGAGGTGATACAATGGTTGCAGTGTGCCTGCAATAGCCCTTAATAAGTAACCAAGTGTTCAATCAGGTGGAAAAATGTCAGTTCTGCACTCAGGGGTATAGCAGCCACATTAACCATTCTGATGCTGTAATTGCGCACTAAGGGGTCCTCCGAGTGTCTGATAGGGTAAGTGACAAGTCAGTGACTGCAGATCACCCACATACCTCCGCGGACCCTTGATGTAGGTGATGTATTGATCGTTTAGAAGGGTTAGCACTTGGTTAGGCTCAGTACTATACCCGTATGGCGCTGTTTTGGTTAATATTGATACACTGCACGGTTGGAAGAAGTCTCTGTGAGGGGCACTGATTGATGCCACTTGTAAGCCCACACGTGTCAGGAGAAATATATTAACTGATCGCGTGAATATTGCGTAATAAATACCAGGGGTGCGCACCCCTGATATATACCAATAGTACAAGGGCAATATTCGTCTCAAGATTACTGAGAACAAACCGACCACAAATCCAGAGGTGTAAGTAGTTAGTTCATCTTATAAGTACAGTGAAGCGCTATGTACATTAATAGCGCTTTATAAATAAACACATACAATACAAAGTACAGCGAAGGTTATACCTGTAGTGCAGCGGCCGTCTCTAAATTGCTGAGAACAGATGCCGCCATAAATGGTGCTAGTAGGAGAACTTTGTGATACAGATAGAAAACTCCGGCGCTCCCTTAAAAACTCTTAGTAGATAATAAATAAATAATAATGAAAAAAAAATATATATATATATAATAATAATAATAATAATAAATAAATAGTACAATAATAAAATACTATCCCTTAATCCGTGACCTCTGGACTGCAGCTCAAAATAAAGGAGGAATCCTTCCTTGGGTGTGTGTTTTATGGATGTAGAGGGGGCAGCAGTCTGTTTTTGCTGGTGTGTATGTCTCCAGTGTGTTTTGTGGGTGTAGAGGAGGGCTGCAGCGTGTGTGTGTGTGTGTGTGTGTGTGTGTGTGTGTGTGTGTGTGTGTGTGTGTGTGTGTGTGTGTGTGTGTGTGTGTGTGTGTGTGTGTGTGTGTGTGTGTGTGTGTATGGGGCTGTTTGTACAGTGGCGATCAGATTTATCAGAAATTGGCTGGATCCGCGACTCTCTGATAATCTTGGTCAGATGCGTTTTTGTTTTTGGTCCGGAGTAAATTGCGTTATTTTAGCGCTCGTGATATTGGCATTTAATTATCGCAGTCTGAAATACTGCAATATCGTCTAAAAACTCAGGGGGGCGATCGCGAGCTGTGGCCTTGGATGTCTAATACTTTAGCAGTTCAATCTACAGTACATCAGTACACAGTCTGCGTGTGCGCGCGCATTAATTGTACATTTGCATATTTATGTATACATTCATTTGCAGTGCTGTACTTTATGTCTCATTTGAAAGTTGTTCAAACGCTTAGGCGTGTACAGTACTGTAACAGTGTCACATTTCGGCATACAGTATACAGTACAGCGCTCTCCCTTCGCTCAGGATAATTTACTGCACTGCAGGGTTTTTCAGCTTCTTATCTTCTCTACATTGCAGTGCATCTCTCCCACACCATTCATTTGAACGTTTGTCTTTCTGGTGTCAATCACATTCCTGCTCATTTTTTATTTTCTCCACAAGCCTGCAAAAACCATCTTTATATTTATTACGATATTCAATCTGTGCTGTACTCTAGCTTTGGACTGTGACACTGTGTGTTTGACTGACATGGTTGACATGTACTGTACTGTATTTGGGAGTGTACTGTAGGGATAAAATTATCACGATGACCTGCCTTCTGAAATTATGTCATTTCTTTCATGAATGTAAAGAAATATTTTTATTTTATCACTTACTGTCAATAAAGGAGATATTGTGTGTTGTTACTTTTATTAATACTGTAAATGTATGTTTTTATTTACTGTACCCGCAGGACATGCACAACTCCAGTCCTCGAGGGCAGCAAACAGACCCGGTTTTCAAAGGTTATCCTGAAAACCGGGCCAGTTTGAAGCCCTCGAGAACTGGAGTTGTGCAGGCCTGTCTGCCTGTCTGATGCAAATGTTTTGAAGCATTAAATTGTTTGTGCACTTAAATTGTTTTTACATTGATCACTATTTGTAAATACTATAAATGTTTTTGTACTTACTCCACCAATAAAAGAAAATGTTGCTTTGTTTTAAATAGTTCCATTGTCTCCTTTGATACTGTAACAACAGTGTTTCTAGAATGTACTGTCCAGGCAGTATAAAACAATACATGCTGTACTGGAATACATGTGGAATAAATGCATACTTTTTATTTTTTCGTGTTTATTATACAGAATATATAAAAAAAGTATTGTATACGGTCTGACAACATCAGCATACTGTTTCAGGTTTTCTATCCTAATCAATAGCAACGGCCACTAAACTGTAGACTCCGGGACGTGGTTTTTTAAATCCGATTCAGCAATGTGCAGGCATTGTTACACAAAGCGATATTATGCCTCCATTTGCCGTTTTCCACAAAGTTGTCCTTTCTGTGGAAAAAAAAGTAAAAGTTTTACTGTAATGGTCCGTCCCACAGTCAGTCCCACCAATAATTTTCTCGGGGGGCGCCTCCTGCTCACATGCGCATGCGCCTACCGTCGATGTGATGACACGCATATGCATTTCAAGAAGGTTCCAATGCGTATGCGCCTAGCGTTCCAACAATGGTAGAAGCCGCTCAGCCAATGATATTGCTTACAGGAGAATCGCTTGACGTTTGAATCGCACTGATATTGATATTTCCAAAATAAAAAAGAATAAAATAAGGCAACATTACTCACCATAGAATTTCCCATTCAGCTGGCGCCGGCGCTGGGCCACTGCCAGTCCAGTATTGTTGATCATACGCGTCTTTGACAGGTGACAGCGGGACTACTACACCTGTAGTCAGCTGATTCGGCTGGAAATCGCTTAGGTACATGCAAGCTTGCTCGAAACTGTATGCGAAATCCAGCTCAGGCTGCAGGTATCCGTGCGTGGACACCGTGGTCGGACCGTTATTGGAAGCCGGTGCTGGTGCTGGCGCATTGCTGCCAGCGACTGTCGTTTCTTACTTGGTTTTAACACGACCTTTCGCCTTTTGCCGTCTGCATCATAGATACGGGAAAAACCCGGTGATACACACCAATACCCTCCAATAAATTGGAGATCAATACGACAAAAACATGGATCGCTACATAACTTTTTCCTTATTGCACGCTTCCACACATGAGGAGCTGGCGAAAATTTAAAAAAGTCAAAGTTTTTGATAAAATACTGATAAATTTGAACAACTGTTGCCATCTTATCATCTGTTGCTTTTATCGCGGCCCATATCAAATAAGCGTATGTTCTGTCAGGGTTTGGGAACACTGGCTGCACTGGAACACTCATGGCGGCGTGTCTGACTCTGGAGAATAACTTAAACTGGTGTTTGTCTTTCTTTAATATGAAAAGCCTAAATTGATACATTATTGTAACCTCTTCCTTCAGTCCCAAGGCCATTTTACAATAGCCCAATGTGGTATCTTTTTCAAACTAAACACCTGCAAGTCGACACATTACTGAAGCCAGAAAAGAAAATAATGTGCGCAACCAGAAATATCTCAATTGTGATAATAGACAGTGTCTTAACAATATACAGTGATATAATTAATAAATTAAATTAAACCCTCATTAGTTTTATGTGCAAGACAATAAAATCCGACACAACCCTACTGTGGAAGTGATAAATGAAACTATACAAATCTGTATGTTTATGGCGTTTGCTGCTGGATGAATGGAGTGGCTCAAACACTCCCAAGAACTGAAAATATAAGAAAACACAAGCGCAAAACGCAATAGTGAAGTAAATCAAACTGTGTTGAATAATTTATAGAAGGGTAATATATCTGCGTACATCAATTGATTAGAACTTAAGCATTTCGTGTACAATACACAAATTACCACACAGCCGTCGGCGGGATAGGCGATGGTGTAGGTGCCCTTGGATGGATGTCTATCACCCTCTCTGTGCATCAGTTGGCTCCGTCGCAGCAGTCAGTGGCATGCAATTCGTCTCACAGCTGCAACTGGGAAAACAGCGGATAGCAGAGATTCCTTAGAGGGGAGCAGTCACACCGTGTGTGTCCCCACACAGTCTCTCAGTCCACAGACGATTCCTCCCTGCACAGATCGAAGTCACCGGTCCCTCGTCTCCACGCCTAGCAGCCCGTCGAACAGCCGTAACGTTGCGTCCCGTGCTCGCGTGTGACGTCACACCCGGTGTAAATCTCCAACGGGCGGGGCGCGAACAGTAAAAGTCTCTTGAATTTGTGCAAACAAATCGGCTCAAAGAGATAGTAATCCTACGCGTTTCGTATCTAGATGATACTTCTTCAGGGATACTTTCTTCGTCTTAACTCTAGCATTAAATACCCGCTATTCTTCCCACATTGGTTGACCAATCAATGCTGGGAGCCAATCAGATGCGCGCATACAATTAACTGAGTACAACAAAGATCTAAACAATTTAAGCTAAAACAACATCTTTAATACATATTAAAATTACAAGCTGCAAAAGAAAAAACATATATTAGTACCAATATAACATATGATATTACATATAAAATAACTATCCTTATAATAGCAAATCACTACGTTTGTTCAATGGATCCACTTATCAACCCTATTCCGACGACTAAAAATATATAAGTAAAAGTTTTGTCATAAAAACGATTTTCTTAAAAAGGATTTAATAAAAAGCCCACACATTCAGCTCTTCATTTAACCCCTTAGGGACCATACAGTTTAATTTATGAATCCAGTAAGACTCCTGCACTGATAGTGCTTTAAATCTGTCTCCTCCCCTTCTATTACAGGGCACATGTTTAATGCCCTTGAACCTAAGACAGGAGGGATCTTTTTGGTGATATTTTGAATAGTGTCTAGATACGCTATGTTTATCATAGCCGTTTTTAATGTTACGGATATGTTCCTGTATACGTACTTTCAACATCCGTTTCGTCCTTCCAATATATTGTAGTCCACAACTACATTCAAGGAGATAAACTATATATATAGAGTTGCAAGTAACAAAGTCATCAATTTTAAATACTTCATTCGAAAACCTTGGAGACAAATGTCTTACGTTCTCCATGCATATGTTTGCAAACTGAACATTTGCTACAGTGAAAGTTGCCAATTGGTCTCGTGTCTAGCCATCCAATACTTGATTTAATACCTTGTTTTAGTCCAACATCACTTGGAGCCAATACGCTCTTTAGGTTACTGGCTTTTCTATATATAAATCTGGGTCTATCGACCAGACTGCCGCCCAGAACCGGGTCACTACATAGGTTGGACCAGTTCCTGGCCACAATCCACTCGATGTCCCCATACACCGAATTATAGTCGGTAATAAATGCCACATCTTTTTTGTTTGATGTATTTTTATTTTTATTTTTATTTGTGTTGGGCTTGACTTTTTGTTTCAACAAATCTTCCCTATCCATCCTTTGTACTCTTTCAAATTCCTTCTCCAGAGAACCTAAGTTGTATCCTCTCTGTACAAAACGGTCCAGAAGCTTTCTTGCCTGTTTTAAAAAGGTTTCATTGCTGCTACAATTTCTCTTTAATCTCATGAGTTGTCCTCCTGGGATATTTCTTATCCATGTATTTTTATGGTTACTTGAGGCCATCAATAAATTGTTCGTGTCGACTGACTTGAAAAATGTTTCAGTCTCAACCTTACCCTCAGTATTAGAGATCAGCTTGAGATTCAAATAATCGATTTCTCTACTGTCTGTATGGTATGTGAACACCAAATTGTGCTCATTCATGTTTATATATGACACAAAGTTTTTGACTGATTCAAGATCCCCATCCCACACGCATACGACGTCGTCTATAAAGCGACGCCATATGACGATGTTAGTGTGGAATGGGTTATTGGCCCAAATATAGTTGTCCTCTCAGTCTCCCACATACAGATTTGCGAAGCTAGGGGCAAATCGTGTACCCATAGCTGTTCCGCAAATCTGCAAGTGGAAGTCATTAAGGAACATGAAATAATTGTGCTTGAGTGTAAACTCAATGCAATCTAAAACAAAATCCCTGTTTAAGGAATGTAAATTTGAGTTGCCCTTCATACAAGCTTCGACTGCCTCCAAACCCTTAGTGTGTGGAATGTGGGTGTATAGTGCCTGTATATCAAAGGTCACCCACCTGTAACTGTCTTTCCATTCAAAGAATCTAAATAGGTTTAGTACTGCCGTTGTATCTTTTATATATGAGGGCAATTGGACTACTGTACATAGGACTGGAGGAAAGAATCTACATATTGCGATACATTGGCTGTCAGAGATTGAATCCCTGACACAATGGGTCTTCCTGGGGGGTCAACAATGGACTTATGGATTTTTGGTAAGTGATAAAATAAAGGTATCCTTGGAAAGGCCGGATAGAGAAATGAAAACTCAGAATTAGTCATGACTGATAAGGCCACATTTTTATCTAAAAGTGTTTTGAGGCGAGCTTGGAACTCCAAGGTGGGGTCTTTAGTTAGTTTTTATAAAATAGGGGGTCCTGCAATAATCTCAGCGCTTCCCTCTCGTAATCACTGCGATTTTGCAGTACAACCCCTCCTCCCTTATCGGCCTGCCTTATAATCAAGTTTTTGTTTTCTCTGAGCATTTTGAGGGCCAAATTTTCTTTACTATTAAGATTCTTTTTGATCTTACCTATATCGAATTCCTGTGTCAATTTAACAAACTCACTATTGACCATTGTAAAGAATGTTTCTATATACGGGCCCTTGGACTGGGCTGGGTAAAACCTCGATTGAGCCTTGAATGAAGTATGTCTAATGATTGGTTCAGTATCCTCACTAAATGGTTGGACTTGCATATTACTATCGGCCTGTATAGTAGGTACAGACTCCATTTCACACTTCAAAAAATGTCTTTTGAGTGTTAGATTATGTGTGAATTTATGCAAGTCCTTGAATAACTGGAAGGAATTAGGACCGCTGGACCGTGAAAAAGTCAGACCTCGACCCAGAACATTTATTTGATCATTTGTTAAAATCATAGTTGAAAGATTAAAAATGCCTTTTTCTATTGGTGTAAATCTTTTTGCTAATTCTCTTTCCTTTTTGACATGGGTCCCCCCTCTGCTTCCCCGTCTGACAGTGACCTTTTTCTCTGTCTCGCGGGGAGGGGATCTTGGGTCTTGACTTCTAAACTCATCTCTACCTCTAATGGTGGAGCCAGCCTTGTCTTGACTAGCTCTAAAAAAGAGGGAGAGGAACGGCCTGGTGATCGTGAATAGACACTACGTTTTTCACCTATAGACGTCACTTGTGGTGAATTAACATAGGAATCTTTCCGTACGGTTGTGTGGTGTTTCTGACTGTTGGGCATTAGATCTAAAATTAGGTTTAAAATTAGGGTTATAATTTTTGCCTCTATAGTTTGGATTACGTACATGACCATCATGCTGATGGTGGGAACATCCACCCCCCACCATTCATGTTCCCACCATCAGCATACGACCGGTCATGGGATCTATGTTTATGTTCCTGGTGATTTCTTGATCTAGATTGGGATGAACCAGATTTGTCTCTTTTATTGGGGATGTAGGCATCACCCACTACTCTCCCCCTATCTTCTTTCCTGGCCCAATCCCTTTGTCTATTATTAACATAATCGCCTTTATCACGCATAAATTTGTCGTGTTTGGATTTGAGTAGTTCTTCCTCCTCATTCTCAAGTTTATTCTTGAGATCACATTCAAGCTCCGAACAGTCGGTGTCTATCACCAAAGGTTCAAGAGCCGTTATGGTCTCAAGAATATCCTTCTCCATATTTTTTATTGTGCGATTCCTCTCAAAGATAATCAACCTCATTAGATCCATTGAACAAGCGTCAAGAATATTGTTCTACTCTTGCATAAAATGCATATTGTCCCTACCAAACGTAGGTTTTTTCAGGACTCGCAGTCCTCCAGGGATTCTTTTACAATCCATATAGCTTTCTATTGTTCTTTTCTCAAGCCATATTTTATTCTCACTGAGCAATAATTTCTCTAGATTTTTAAAGAGATCTTTAACACTCACACTAACATTAGTTTCTGGTGCAACAAACTCTTTTTCATCAGAGAATAAAAGACTAAACTGTTCTTCTCGCTTAGCTCTACAATTGACTATGCTCCACACCATATTGAGTGAATAACAGATAAATACACAGTGCTAAATACAATTAAGTGATTAATGTGCAGCACAAGGGAGCAATGTGAATACAGAAAAGAAAATAATGTGCGCAACCAGAAATATCCCAATTGTGATAATAGACAGTGTCTTAACAATATACAGTGATATCATTAATAAATTAAATTAAATATAATTTCAGATGAGATCCAAGGGGGATCAAAAAAGAATCCCCAAAACAAGCACTCAATGCCAGAAAGTGAATAGTTAGATAACAGTGATCCGACAAGGTCAAATTACCTGTATGAAGCTATGTATACTGATTAAGTAACCCTTTATGTCCCACCAAGTCCAAAAGAAAAATAATAAATTTTTATTAGTAATTACTTATTTAAAAACACAAACATTTCAATCACACTATTAAAAATGCCTCTAACCAGAGGTGGTTACTGCGGTCAATATTTCAGGAGTATTTGTCCCTTAAGCACCTGCCATTGCTATCTACTCTATACTATAGGATGAGCGGTCTCATTCCCTTTAGATCTAAATTAAATTAAACCCTCATTAGTTTTATGTGCAAGACAATAAAATCCGACACAACCCTACTGTGGAAGTGATAAATGAAACTATACAAATCTGTATGTTTATGGCGTTTGCTGCTGGATGAATGGAGTGGCTCAAACACTCCCAAGAACTGAAAATATAAGAAAACACAAGCGCAAAACGCAATAGTGAAGTAAATCAAACTGTGTTGAATAATTTATAGAAGGGTAATATATCTGCGTACATCAATTGATTAGAACTTAAGCATTTCGTGTACAATACACAAATTACCACACAGCCGTCGGCGGGATAGGCGATGGTGTAGGTGCCCTTGGATGGATGTCTATCACCCTCTCTGTGCATCAGTTGGCTCCGTCGCAGCAGTCAGTGGCATGCAATTCGTCTCACAGCTGCAACTGGGAAAACCGCGGATAGCAGAGATTCCTTAGAGGGGAGCAGTCACACCGTGTGTGTCCCTACACAGTCTCTCAGTCCACAGACGATTCCTCCCTGCACAGATCGAAGTCACCGGTCCCTCGTCTCCACGCCTAGCAGCCCGTCGAACAGCCGTGACGTTGCGCCCCGCGCTCGCATGTGACGTCACACCCGGTGTAAATCTCCAACGGGAGGGGCGCGAACAGCAAAAGTCTCTTGAATTTGTGCAAACAAATCGGCTCAAAGAGATAGTAATCCTACGCGTTTCGTATCTAGATGATCCTTCTTCAGGGATACTTTCTTCGTCTTAAATCTAGCATTAAATACCCGCTATTCTTCCCACATTGGTTGACCAATCAATGCTGGGAGCCAATCAGATGCGCGCATACAATTAACTGAGTACAACAAAGATCTAAACAATTTAAGCTAAAACAACATCTTTAATACATATTAAAATTACAAGCTGCAAAAGAAAAAACATATATTAGTACCAATATAACATATGATATTACATATAAAATAACTATCCTTATAAAAGCAAATCACTACGTTTGTTCAATGGATCCACTTATCAACCCTATTCCGACGACTAAAAATATATAAGTAAAAGTTTTGTCATAAAAACGATGAAAAAGCTTGTCCTATGACATAAATTGTTAGTCCAATAAAAAAGGTATCACCGAATACTGAAGAACTAATTTATTCTGCACTATCGCAACTGGACTAACACGGCTATTTTCTGCTTTATAAATATATATATATATATTTTTATTTTTTTTCATCTCTACAATCTGAGACTCACAGACTCTGGCACTCACAGACTCTGACACTCGCTCACAGACTGACACTCACACACTGACACACTGACACACACACACTGACACAAACAGTCTGACACAGTCTGAAACTCGCCCACTGACACTCGCACACTGACACTCGCACACTCTGACACACTGACACTCACACACTTTCATACTCACACACTATGACACTCGCACACTCTGACACTCACACACTCTGACACTGACACACTCTGACACGGACACACGGGGGGGCCAACGGAGCAGGGGGGGAGGAAAAGGAGCAAGGGGGGGCAAACGGAGCAGGGGGGAAATAGAGCAAGGGGGGGCAAACAGGGCAGGGGGCAAAAGGAGCAGGGGAGCATGGTAGGTAAGTGGGAGGCATGGAGCAGTACTTACCTTACCATGCAGGATCCATGCAGGAAAACGCGGCCTCACTTTGCCGGCTCCTATAGAGCTTAGTACGGGCCAAATAAAATCCTGGCAGCGCGCCAGCACGGGCAGCCAATCATGGGGGGGATTTTTTTCCCCTGTGCAGAGAAGCAAGCGCTGCCTGGCGGATCCCAGTCCGCAAAATCGTGTCAAGGGTTCCAGCCGCGCAGGGGTCCCGGGCGGACGGGACCCCTGACTCACTGGGCCTGGGACGCCAATTCCGGCTGTCCCCCCTGTTGGCGGGCCTGTCCATGATATTAAAATTGCAAAAAGGATAAGCACACCTCCACTGTATAATAATCTTACAGAAGTTTGGGCCTGTTCCCTGGCAGTATAATGGAGCTTTGTCCTCATTGGTTCTCCTCCGCTCACGTGACCCGACCATCGCGGTACAAAATCTATTTTTTTTGTCTCCCCTAGAAACGCTAGCACCGTCACTCACCCGCACGCGTGCTCTATGGCCATTTTCATTGACTGCATGTGTTTTGTTTACGGAGCACGCAACTGTGTGCACCTTCGCACGTTGTATATACGCGGCCTAAGTACATTGTATCCAAAAATTGGTATCTATTACAGAAGGATCCCTCTATAAGTTATCTGTTCCGGGAGTTTCTGATTTTTGGATATTAAAAGACAGAAGAATATCAGAAATACGATGATTAATTATGGAAACAGTGTTGCACTATATTCTGCTGTTTTCTAAGCCACATATTCCCTGGGATATTTTGGCTCTGGATCCTGTTTCTCTGTAACTGACAAGATGATTGGAAATCAGTGACAGCCTTCCCCTGTCCCCAGTAATCCAGTGCAGCCCAGTATTACCCTGTAGTGTTAGCCTGCGTCCATGGATAGTGCTTGCTGGCGGAGGCGCGCTGAGACTGAGGGAAAGCGGGTGCTTTCCCTGGCCTTAGACAGCACGCCGTCCGGGGGCGTGTCGGCGGGCGGGCCAGTGACATCACGGAGCTGGTTCGCCCTCACTGGGCGAACCGCTCACGTGACCGGCCATGCGCTCCGGCGAACGCGAAAATGTAAAATTTTGCTAAGACTTACGCTTCCGCACGCTTGCGGAAGCGGAAGCGAGCCCCTGCTAAAGCCTCTCTCATTGCGGCTGCAGGGGCTCAGTGCCGAGCGTAAGCGCGCCTCAGCGCGCCTCCGCCCGCCAGCACTATCCATGGATGCAGCCTTATGGAGCAGAGTATTAGAGGAGGAGTAGGCAGTGTTCCTGAATCTCAGAGGTTTGAGTGGGGAGGGGACAGCTCATACGTCACTATTCCCCCCTGCTGCTGTGATGGGATGTGCCAGGCACCCGAGGAAGGTTTTGCACAGGAATGTAGCACTGTGGCTCCCATCACAATAATAAAGGGAGCCACAAAAACCTGTCCCCATACACAAAGGATGTGTGAGATCCAGACACAGTGAGGGATCTACAAGGTTTACACATGGGGGGGGGGGGGTATATCTGCACTTCCTAAATCTCCTCTTATCTGAGTCATTCATTCTCACCAGTCTCAGGTGGTTAAGATTAGATTGCAAGCTGTTTGTGCCAGGATTCCTGCAGCTGCAGTATGATTACAGATGTGGTGACGTCCTGTTCTAATGAGGGACGGTTACAATGAGGAGCAGATCGGTGTTTCTTGGTCCAGGAGAAATCCATCTCACACATTACAGAGCATTTTCTCAGGTTTGTGTCTGAAGGAAACAATGTTTATTACATTCCCGTTTAATAACAGTGATAGAGAAACTAGAAGCCTTGTGTGTACTGAACCTGCACTTCTTATTTAGGCTTTTCATGTGTTGCTGCTGCACCCTGCTGCCAAAGTGAGGAGGGACAGGACAGTATTTGTCACAGTCCTGTGAGGACTCTTGTCACTGTGTCTCTCGCACAGTAATACAGGGCGGTGTCTTCAGTCCTCAGGTTATTCATTTGTAGATATAACGTGTTCTTATTATTGTCTCTGGAGACTGTGAATCGCCCTTTAACTGAATCCTCATAGTATATGTTGCTCCCACTGCTGCTAATATAGGACACCCACTGTAACCCTCCCCCGGGACTCTGTCTAACCCAGGACATGTAATAGCTGCTGAATGTGAATCCGGAGGCTGCACAGGACAGTGTGTGAGAGGCTCCGGGCTTTATCACCACTGGGTCCGACTGGGCAAGTTGGACATCAGACAGAACCCCTGGAAGAGACAAACACCATGACACATAAAGAGACTTCTACACACGTGTGACCTCAGGGACATTAATCATTTAAATGACATGTTATCCTGATCTTGTGGGAAATGTCTCCTGGGAAATGTTACCTGTTAAACATGACACTAATAATCCCAGCCTGAGAAAAGTCTCCATAACTGCAGAGTTTGGGGGCAGTGTGGGAGTGTCAGGGGGTGAGCGGCTCCTGCAGGGGACAGAGTCACTTCCTCTGCTTTATCTGGGACTCGGGGACAGAGACTTTTATACACAGGACATGTGGTTACTGTATTTGCATAGTGTCCTAATTATATATAAATAACCAGCGTGCACATCTGTCCCTTTTCATATATACTTATATACAGCTCATTACAGGGAAATGCATGTAACCCCTGATATTCATGCAGTTCCCTATGTCTTTATAAAGTGACATACAATTTCCTATCATTTTGCTAGTCAGAATATTATTAAGAATATAATAATTATTATTTTGTTAATACTTTTAACATTTCCATGGCAAACAAAAGCTTTTGAGGATTTTACAATCTTTATGTGGGTTTTTGGGTGATCAGACTGTTTGTCAGAATATAAAGACACAGGTAACATGTTCGCTTTTCTGTCTTTTCTTTGTATAGTAATTATGAAGCTGTCATTGGTCAGAGAAACAGTAACTGATCTGCTAAATCATGTGTTCCCGACAATAAATCTCACATTCATGTTTACAGGATAAAAATAAGTAAGACAGTTACTTTATGGGGAATTTGATATTTCTTAGGGGTCAATTACACAGAAATCAGTCAAATCTACAATTTAAATGGAACTTTCCCTTCATCCCCCTGTTTTTTTTTCTCTCCGAATATTTCCTTTTGAATAAAAACAGCCCCAAGAGCAATGCGGTGCTGCCTGTCTGGCAGCCAAAGGGTTACATTAGGGCTGTATTGTATCTATGTTAATGCTGGGCTTTTATCTGTCACATATTAAGGAGCCTCGACCCATAGGGGAACGGGACAGCAGGAACACTGGGCTGAGACCCTGGAACCGCCTCCTTTTCTCCTCTTTCCCATTACTTGTGGGGGTTGTGGGTAAGGTTGAGTGGGAGGGGTTGGGCTGGGTGGGAGAGGTAGGGTTGGGTGGGAGAGGTTGCGTTGGGCTGTCTGGGAGAGGTTGGGATGGGTGGGAGAGGTTGGCTTGGGTTTGAGAGAGGTTGGGATGGGTGGGAGAGGTAGTGTTGGGTGGGAGATGTTGGCTTGGGTTAGAGATAGGATGGGCTGGGAGAGGTAGTGTTGGGTGGGAGAGGTTGGGCTGGGTGGGAGAGGTAGTGTTGGGTGGGAGAGGTTGGGCTGGGTGGGAGAGGTAGTGTTGGGTGGGAGAGGTTGGCTTGGGTTAGAGATAGGATGGGCTGGGTGAGGTAGTGTTGGGTGGGAGAGGTACTGTTGTGTGGGAGAAGTTGGCTTGGGTTAGAGAGAGGTTGGGCTGGGTAGGAGAGGTAGTGTTGGGTGGGAGAGGTAGTGTTGGGTGGGAGATGTTGGGATGGGTGGGAGAGGTAGTGTTGGGTGGGAGAAGTAGTGTTGGGTGGGAGAGGTAGTGTTGGGTGGGAGAGGTTGGGCTGGGTGGGAGAGGTAGTGTGGGGTGGGAGAGGTTGGGCTGGGTGGGAGAGGTAGTGTTGGGTGGGGGAGGTTGGCTTGGGTTAGAGATAGGATGGGCTGGGTGAGGTAGTGTTGGGTGGGAGAGGTTGGGCTGGGTGGGAGAGGTAGTGTTGGGTGGGAGAGGTTGTCTTGGGTTAGAGATAGGATGGGCTGGGTGAGGTAGTGTTGGGTGGGAGAGGTACTGTTGTGTGGGAGAAGTTGGCTTGGGTTAGAGAGAGGTTGGGCTGGGTAGGAGAGGTAGTGTTGGGTGGGAGAGGTAGTGTTGGGTGGGAGATGTTGGGATGGGTGGGAGAGGTAGTGTTGGGTGGGAGAGGTAGTGTTGGGTGGGAGAGGTAGTGTTGGGTGGGAGAGGTAGTGTTGGGTGGGAGAGGTTGGGCTGGGTGGGGTCTCCAAGTTCCTCGTCTGCCCATAACCACTTCGGAGACAGAAGTGGACGTAACCACACACGTCATAGAGCGTGACCAGTTGTCTGGTCCCAGGGCAGCAGCTTGTGGAATGAGAACATGATTGTTGTATTTAAAAGATGTGGAGCCTTACTTAGGTAACCACTAGCAAGGACAGTGTGTGCATGATCGTTTGTGGCAGCCAAGGAACGTATGCGAGTCTGGCATATGTGTTTACTTTTGCGCATGGAGTATTATCTCCAGATCACGGGTTACATGTGTCCTGGTCCCACAGCACAGTGTGAATACTAACTTTCTATAGTTTTACACTCTTTGTAATAGCACTGGGGTATGAGCCCTGTCTTTCGTTTGTGCGAAGTCCTTTTGAACACTTATATACCCACTATACAGTGTTAACCTCCTGGCTGCTGAAAGGAGGCAGTGGAGGTACATGGTTACTTGCGCAACTTAAAGGGCTACACCCCGACATGCAAATTTGCACACTATTATACATTAAGTTTTATCCATCTAAGGTGTTTGGTGTAAGTTTTCTCCATTGAGTTTACACATTCTACCACCATGTATCTAGCAAGATCACTGTGGTGATTATCAACAGTATATGACCTGATTCGTGTGTGGCTATGGGGAGTACTCACCACCCTGTTCAATCACACAGCTGCTATAGTGAGAGACTGTTTGAGATATATTGCACCATTCTTCCTGTGGGATTAGAACCCTCAGAGCTTGATCAACAAGACACCCAGATGGGGTTATATAGGAGGGTTCTATTTGGAGTATTTAATATCAGGTACATCGTGTTTTGTCATGGTCAAGGGTGATTTCATTTCTCCCCTGACCTGTAATGAGAAGATTTGGATATTCAGCCAGTTACACTGAATACAGGGCTGTTGTCTCCTTATACCTACCTTTCAACATAAGGAATTAGGTACTCTGTATGTACTGATCACTCCTACTTCGTTCTCCACAGAATTCACTAGATAGTTACATATACAGCAAGAACTACAGTGATATCAGGTGCATGGGTACAATCCATTCAGTCTCTCATACTCTTCTTACTATATGTAGGACCACACAGAGATGACAAGTTGATATATATCACCTTGTGGGTTCAAATTCCTTGCTTCTTAGCGCCCCATTGGGACATCGATTTACATTGGTGATACACTAGCGCTCTATTCTGGTTTTTAATAATTATATTTTTTGTGTAAAGTTCAGATTTCAATAAAATGTTATTATTTTGATTAGTAGGGTAGTGTGCATCCTTTAGGGTTCTTTCTTCTTTTGTGATATATGTATTGGTGTGTCCTAGCCTCCCTCTGTGCCTCCGTTTCGGGGGGTGATCACGGGCACTGTCAGGGTCGCGAGGCAGACCGGCGGCACATTTGGAAGGTGGGGACTGAGCAGGGAGCGTTCCGCGGCGGCCCGATAGTAGAGGGCGCCGCCATGTTGTGTTTCGCGCATGTGCAGTACCAATGCGCGACGGGAGGCCCTGAGGAAGTTCTCGCATGCGCAGGGAATAGCGCGCGTACAGCTGGCCAATCATCAGGAGGCTCTGCAGTTAATTACAAGTCCCATGAGCCTCAGCAGATCCACCTGACCCCAGGGAACCAATAGGAGTGCAGGATTGCTGGCAGGCAGGAAAGGGAAGCGTTGGGGAGAGACCACGCTAGCCAGAGGGCACCGGAGGAGCAAGGGGAGAGGTAGTGTGTGTGCAGGGGGTCAGTGACCCACCTGCATAGGCCAGATTTCCCCTCAGGCCCTTGTGGTGCTGCAGGGACGCCCTATATAGATAGCGACACCTAGTCACTTACTGTAATAACAGATAGGGACACAGAGTCGCGGAGCTGTGGTGGTGACAGTGGTTTGGATTCAAGCTGCTGGACATCATCAACTCGAGAGAGAGAGACTACGCTGGATCGGCGGATCCTTTGTGAAGTTTGTTGCCTGCTGCTGGAGTAGCCGGAAGGTATTTAATAAGTGCACCAACACCGGTACCAACAGGCGCTGATCCCGCCTTGGGGGGAGGACTCTTTGGGGACACTGGGCTGAGTGACCAAAGAACTGAGCATATATATATACATAACACTGGACACGGTGTGGGGCGCACGCGGTGACGGGAACGTGACATTTCTCTATAGGAGAGTGGCCGAGCCACCGGTAGACGTTATTGCATGCCAGTCATTCAAATGCCATATCATATGTGTGTTATTCCTTATAGCTACAAGAGAAGGTCCTATAAAGGCTTATTAGTAAACGGTTACCAAGTTGAATTGTGTTAGTATTATTCTTACCTAGGGGAATCTCACATATTGGGGATCCTGGGTAAGTGAAGGCGCTGCCAATACTTTAATATTACCCCAGGATCCCAGTTAGCGGAGGCCCAGACCTCGCTGAGCCAGCAGGTACATACAGCACTAGTAGTCACTCTAGATCAGCAGGAAAGAGGGCTACATCCCCACAGATGTTTCCTGTTCACATGGATACAATGCAGCAGAAGTTCTTTACAAAGTGGTATCACCGGAAAACTATAAAAGATGCGGCTATTAAAGTAGACAACTACACACGTGAGAACTTGCTATCTGCTGGACCAAAAAAAGAAGGAATACCACTTATACATACATTTAGTCTGGCATCCAGATATATTAAGGCCGTGAATATGCTAAATGCGCACGACGGGGGGCGATCTGCGTTCTTTGCTAATCTGCTAATGCGTGCGACGGGGGTGTGTCACAGTGATGCGATGGCCGTGACATCACATCCGCATCGCTCTACATCTGCAAATACAAATATGGAGCTCTCCTAGAAGCTGTATGTGATGTTGCTGATGGATAATACTTATCTAAAAACTATGTTACTTGATGGGAGAGAAACAAACGTCCATGACATCAATCGCAAGCGTGAAACACTAAGGGAATTTGCAACTTTGTACCATAATTTTCGGAAGAATGCCAGGAAATTTTTGGAGTACATGAGAAGGACAAACGCTGCATTTGATTATATTTTGGGACAAATACAGGACAAGATAACCCTAAGACTAATTTATGTCACATAATTCGTGCAGTTGTACTAATTGTACTATTGATTTGATTGTGTGTACCTGTTATTAAATGCACATTCTTTGGAGTTTGTATTTTTATATGTGTGAGTAAACAAGCTGATAGATTTGTACAACATAAAAAAATGAAACTTGAAATCCTTATTTCTGTATAATATCACTTTTACAATTCCTTAATATACTTCTTTTATTCCCGTTACAGATTTCTAGCCACTGGAACACCATTTCGTGGCTTGGCATTTTCAGGTAAGATGGGCAAAGTACAGTTGTCCATGAGACAAGCGATGCTATTTACAATGCATTCCAGGCTGATCATATGCCATTTCCTAGTGTGCAAATGTTGCGTAATGTGGCTAATGATTTCTATAGCAAATGGAATTTTGAAAAATTGTACTGTACAATATAGACTGTATAGAGGACAAACATATTCGCATAAAACCCCCCAAAAATTCTGGCACCATGTACTTCAATTACAAGCACTGCCATTCTATTGTCTTGCAAGCTGTTGCAGACGCAAAATGTAAATGTATTGCAATTGACGTTGGAGCCTACGGAAAGCAAAGCGATGTGGGGGTGTTTAGAGCCTCATCGCTTTATCAGCTTATAGAAGGAAATACATTACAGTTGCATATGAAGAACAGCTTGCCATCGGGTACAACAAGACAAAAGTTACTCCATGTACTGTTAGCGAATGAGGCCTATCCGTGGCTCACATACCCCATGAAGCTGTACAGTCGATAAGGATTAACCAAAGAAGAAGAAATATTTAATTACAGACTTTCCCGACAAGACGCTGTGTGGAATGTGCATTGGGGATTATGACAGCAAAATGGCGGAAACTATTACAATCTGTAGAAACTTCTGTGCCAAATGCAAAGAGAATTGTAAAATGTGTGGCTTTACTGCATAATACTGTTACTGATTTGGATGCACAGCGATGGGTCAGCGTGGGGCCGTGTGCCTATAGTTGCTACCCAGCTTGAAAGATGTAGGGGAAATATGCACCTGGAAACATGGCCAAATGCATCTGTGATTCTTTCAAAGATTATTTTAACGCTGAAAGGCCAAAATACTGATTAATAATTGTTAATAACCAACAAACATATTAAATCTGAACTATTGGTCCTGTATTTTATACAGAGGCGACCAATTTTATTCTAACTCGGCTAGTTCCGCAAATTTGGGTATATCCCGGTGATGTTCGGTTTTGTATCGTTTTCGCCCGGAGTGTATTGCGTTATTTTCCCGGCTGTGATTTAAGCATTTTTTTCCTGCTGGCTGCAATACTGCAATGCCGTGTAAAAACACATGGGGGCGTTTGTGAGCTGTTGTCTTTGAAGCCATCCCCTATAACCCCTAACATACATTACTGTACATTTTTATTCATAGTGTACATGTGCAGGGGGTCTCCGGAGCTGAACCGCATTGGTTTCAGATCGGGGGACCCCCTGCTCCCCGAGATACAGCCCCCTTTATGAGGTGCCGGTATCCCTCTGCGTTTAAAGGTCCCGATCACGTGACCGCGACCTGTAAACAAAGCAGAGGGATACCGGCACCCCCTAAAGGGGGCTGTATCTCGGGGAGCAGGGGGTCCCCGGACCTAAAACCACAGAGGTTCTGCTCTGGAGACCCTCTGCACATCTACAGTATGAATAAAAAACATATATAAATAAACACTCGTTCCTTACCTTAGCGGCGATGTGCTACGGTAACGAAGCAGCATTTCCGTATTTTAATAATATTGTACAGTGAGCAGGGGGTTCCCTGAGCCAGAAATTAATGCTCAGGGGACCCCCTGCTCCTGCACAATATTATTAAAAATACAGAAATGCTGCTTCATTACCATAACGTATAGCCGCTAAGGCAATGAAGGGGTTAACCCACCGTGCCCGCTTTATTGTGGGTAGCGGGGGTGGGTGAAGGGGGTATTTGGCCCTTGGTGTGAGTTTAGGACTTGCGGGGGGTTGCGGGTGCACTTAACCCCTTCACGACCGTAGCAGTTAATACCGCTACGGTCATGAAGGGGTTAAACCCTCCCGCTACCCCCTGCAAGCCCTAAACAACCACCGTTGGGGCTAATACCCCCTTCACCCACCCCCACTACCCACAATAAAAAAAACTCACACACAGCAGCCGCCCAAAAAATAAATAAATAAATCTAAATAAATAAATAAATAAATCAATATAAATAAATACATTTGAAATACATTTTTATTTATAGTGTAGATGTGCAGGGAGTCTCCGGAGCTGAACCGCGTTGGTTTCAGGTCGGGGGACCCCCTGCTTCCCGAGATACAGACCCCTTTATGAGGTGCTGGTATCCCTCTGCGTTCAAATGGCCCGATCACGTGACCGCGGCCTGTAAAGCAAGCAGAGGGATACCGGCACCCCCTAAAGGGGCCTGTATCTCGGGGAGCAGGGGATCCCCGGACCTAAAACCACAGCGGTTCTGCTCCGGAGACCCTCTGCACATCTACAGTATGAATAAAAAACATATATAAATAAACACTCGTTCCTTACCATAGCGGCTATGTGCTACGGTAACAAAGCAGCATTTCTGTATTTTAATAATATTGTACAGTGAGCAGGGTAGTTCCCTGAGCCAGAAATTAATGCTCAGGGGACCCCCTGCTCCTGCACAATATTATTAAAAATACAGAAATGCTGCTTCATTACCATAGCGTATAGCCGCTAAGGCAATGAAGGGGTTAACCCACCGTGCCCGCTTTATTGTGGGTAGCAGGGGTGGGTGAAGGGGGTATTTGGCCCTTGGTGTGAGTTTAGGACTTGCGGGGGGGTTACGGGTGCACTTAACCCCTTCACGACCTTAGCAGTTAATACCGCTATGGTCATGAAGGGGTTAAGCCCTCCCGCTACCCCCCGCAAGCCCTAAACAACCACCGTTGGGGCTAATACCCCCTTCACCCACCCCCACTACCCACAATAAAAAAAACTCACACACAGCAGCCGCCCAAAAAATAAATAAATAAATCTAAATAAATAAATCAATATAAATAAATACATTTGAAATACATTTTTATTTATAGTGTAGATGTGCAGGGGGTCTTCGGAGCTGAACTGCATTGGTTTCAGGTCGGGGGACCCCCTGCTTCCCGAGATACAGACCCCTTTATGGGTCCCTAACTGACTCTGTATACTGTAGTAAGGGGCAGGGTCCCTAACCTGGGGCCTGTCCCTGACACAACTCACACTACTGGGTGACTCAGGGCTAGCTGGGGCCTTGGGGGCTGCTGTCCAAATGCAGGGAGTCACTGACTCCTGCCCCCTACCACCTTCCCCTAGCTTCTCCTCGCGCCAACTGCTCAACGAGCTCCAAGCCCGCGAAATGTATCTATTCCTGTCTGCAGGGCAATCCTTCAGCCCTATTGGCTCCCTGGCGTCACATGGGGCGCTGCTGAGGCTCATGGGACTTGTAGTCCCTTCCAAGAGCCTTCCCTGGTAGGCTAGCGTTTGCGTGCTTATCACTGCGCATGCGCAACCCCCCCAATGGCCGCCGCAACTCCCTGGCCTCTTCCGTGCATGCGCAACCCCGGCGCATGCGCGCGCAACTGCAATGGCGGCCCCCGCTAGCCGGGTGCACCGCCGAGTCTCCTAAGGCTCCAACCGCTCCCTGCTCCGGCCCCCACCTTTGTAAGCAGCCGACGGGTCCGTCGCTGGCTCCGGCGGCACCCGTGACCGCGCTGCCACAAAGGAGGGGGGTTTCTAGGAACCGCCGGGGACCAGGCTACACTCTCCCCCTGGTGAAATCCCAACGACCTTGCTTGGGTAGCAGACATAACCATGTACAAACGTTATATAATAAAAAATGCAGTACATAGAATATACAACGAATCACATGTGCTTTGTATGACTGGGTACACCACATAACAACCATCGTAATACCCGAGGCCAGCTGAGTGATTGCTGTTTGCAGAGACCAAGCGTGGGGTGCCCCTAACTGATCATGTGGGGGTACCTCACTTTGACATTTGTGAGCCTCCCCTGGGATAATCTCTTGACTATCATGCTCTGGGGTAACAGTCACTGGGTCCTTACTACTTTCTCTCCCTGGTGGAAGGAATAGTACAATGTCTCTTGACCAGACCTTTACCCGGCCATCCGCAGCATGGATGCGGTAGGCCAGGAGGCCTTGACCCTTTCCGCGGTCCACCACATGGTGAATGGAGCGCTCCTTTTTGGGCCTAAAGGAGGCACTAGTTACCAGAGTGGTCACAGCACAGTCTTTGTTGGCTCCATTAGTCACTTCTGAAGAGATGCCTTCGGGATACATCACAAGCTCTGTGTTTTGAGACAGACGAACTTGGTGATCCGTTGCGTGGAAGTAAGCACCGGGCAGGGCCTCTTCACCGGATATCTCCATCACATCCTGCAGGGAGTAAAGGGTTGGGGCCTCACTGCTGCATTGACTCTCGGTGGCCAACAGGTCCTCGGGGACGCTGTCAGTTTCCACCCTGGCTGTCTTGGGACCTGTCCCCGGCACTTCTGGGGCAGTCCATTCACTTTCTGCAAACTCAGGAGCGTGGGATCCCAGTCCTGGGACCATTTGTGTTGGAGCGTACAGGCTCACACTCAGGTCATGGGCCTTTTCTACGGCCACCTCCATCAGAGCCTGTGGGGAGTAAGGAGGTTCCTCACCACTCCGCTGGCTTGCGATGGGTTCCTCTTCCTCCGGTCCCGTCTTCGGATGTCCCTCCAACACACTGGGAGTCGCCACGGCCGTGTGACTCTTCCACGGAGCCGGCCGCACTAGCACTTTCTGCCGAGGGATGTCGCTGTGCAGCGGGCCCACAGATGCTTCCGCTTCACTTGGGTGGTCTGCCGGCTGGCATATCACCGCGAATGGTTGTTGATCGCTGAAATCACTAAGAGAGGATGGGGGTAGAGACACCTTACCCTGTGACTTCGGAATCTGTGGTTCAGGAATCTGCAGTTCTGAGGGTGGAACCGAATCTAGAACCAGGGTGCACGGACCCCCTGGAACATCTGCTACAGCCCACTGACTCGGTGCGACCACCGCGTTGAAGCTGTCCATTTTGAGCAATGTAGCCTGAAACTTTTGTGGTTCTAGAGCCGAGTATAGAACCATGGTTATAGCACGTGGAGCCTCCGAAACTTCTGTGGTTGAGGTAGATGGGTTAACAGCATCTTTCTCTGCTGGTTCCGGCTCTGGAACCGACTCTGGAACCGGATCTGGAACCGCGGTTAGAGTGCTTGAGCCCTCCGAAACCTCTGTGAGGGGGGTATGTTGATTACCTGGATTGACCTGTCCAGTATGGAAGTCGATCGCTTCTTCCTTGGCGGGTTCCGTAGGCTGCAGCAGCACAGGCTTCAGGAACTGTGCTTTGCAGAAGGCACACTGGGGTCCCCAGGTCAATTTGCCACCTGGGAAGTCACATTGGTTACAGACACATCGTATGCATCCCTCATCATCCACTTCTGCCGCCTGATATTCTGCTGGTAGCTTAAAGGGCTCAAAGTCCATAATACCATATGGGGTATTCTGTCTCTGTGCTAAGCCACTCAAATCGCAGAGGCGGGGCTCGGGTTTTCTTGCCAGACCCAGACAAGTTTCTGCAAAACATTTTTGTGCAGGCTGGTGGCATGCAACATGTGCGCTCTCCTGACTTGGCGGGAGACGCCATTTTAGGTGTGACTCACTGTTAGCATTTCCTGATAATGGAGCCTCCATTTTGATTACAGTCCTTTTAACTACTCTATGGCTCTTGGCATATACAAGGGGGTAGCCCTCTGGTGGGGCCTCTGGGGTTTGTAAAGTCTGAGGGGAATTTTCCCAGCATATGGGCCGATCCGTCATCAGCAGTATGGTACTCCAATGACCAGTGGTGTCATACTTCCGTTCGTTCACCCATAATCTGTCTAGCCCCAGGCGTTCCCTTAGGTACAACTTGTCAGGAATCGGCGTTCTCCACGCTCCCCACACAGAGCACTCCCTAACCGCAGGGAACCCCGGGACACACAAAACAATCCTGCCTTACCGGCCTCCACGGCTCCTCGCTCCTGCCGCCGTCGCGGGATCACTCCCCTCGGCGATTCCTCTGCTCAGCGCCGGGCGCGCCCACGCCCTCCTACACGCACACCTGCACCATCCACTGGCTCGGTTCACGCGCGTACACGAGTTACGTAGCACGCTCAGTCTGCACACTCTTCTTCCCGTCCCCCGGACCTCAGGCTCCGCCCCTGCACACTGCACGGGCACACTCAGGTTATCAACAAGACTCACCTGGCCTGTTATGCCTGCACCAATCTGCAGTGTCTCCCTGTAGCTCTTCCTGTACCGCCTACATTCCTAATTGGACCTTCCTGCTTTATCTAGCTCCTCTCTGCTCTCAGTCTTTGCTCGACATAGTCTCTGTATGGAAGTACTTCTGGATTCTCTCAGTGTTTTCACAGGTTCTGATGCAGCTCGTACGACTACCCCCTCTGGCTCTCGATCTCGGCACTCCTTGGACAACGCTCACTCTGGTAACCCCTTGAACACGGCTTGGACTACGACCTATCTCCACTCTCCACTCCCTGACTTCGGCAAGGCATCATCCACTCTATCTCTACAATCGGTACCGGCAAGTATTATCTACCTTACTACACCTGGCCTGGCAACGCTTCATACCACACTCCGGACATGCTCCCTTTGCTGCGGGTGCGTGTATTACCACTTCCCCCTTCAGCTCAGGAGACGGGTCTGGCATGCGAGCAGCACCGGCGTAACATTATGTCGAGCCCACAAGACGCAGACCAGACCGAACTACAGCAGTTTCTCTCTAATCTGCTTCAGCAAAACCAGGCCATGGCGGATTAAATTGTGGCACTTACACGCCAGGTCGCAGTACTCTCAGACAGGGTACCGACCAGGACCCCGCCAGATGTAAGCCCCCACTCCGCAAGCGCAGTTAGCAGCTCAGATGTAAGGATTCCACCCCCAAGCCTTATGCAGGTGAACCGCAAGATTGTAGGAGTTTCCTAAACCAATGTGAGGTGCAGTTTGAAATGGCCCCCCATCTCTACAATACTGATCGCAAGAAGGTAGCCTACATTTATAACCTCCTCACTGGCAGCGCCCTGGTTTGGGCTTCCCCGGTTTGGGAGCGACGTTCTGACCTTACCCAAGATTACCCGGCATTTAAAGCCGAGTTTCAATGGGTATTCGATTCTCCCGCTTGTCGGGAGATGGCATCTGTTTCTCTCCTCCAGATCACTCAGGGACGGCGAATGGTGACGCAGTATGCTGTGGAATTCTGGACTCTAGCAGCCGAGACTAACTGGGGACAAGAGGCTCTTGTCTCCGTATTCTGGCAAGGCCTGGCAGATCCCATCAAGGATGAACTCTCTCGCCAATCCAGGCCGGATCAATTGGAGGTCCTCATTGATTTGGCTGTCCGAGTGGATCAACGTATCCAGGTACGCCGCTCAGAGCGTTCTCCAGTACTCCCAGCAACACTCCTGCTCCCCCAAGTTCTACCATACCTCTTCGTCCTGCACTGGAGTTGCCAGAGCCAATGCAATTGGGGGTACAACACATCCGCACACCGATACGGCAGTTCCGCCACGCCGGGGGATTGTGTTTCTACTGCGGATCCATGGAACATCTGGTTTGGGAGTGTCCACTGCGTCCGGGAAACGGGAACACCCAGTGAGTACAGAGGGGCTCTCTCTGGGTGTAATGTCTCCATGTCCCCTTTCTAAAAGTGAACTCCCTAAGAAACTTACATTTCCAGTCTTCCTTTCAGGCGATAAGTTCAAGACTTCTACCGCCGCTTTCATTGACTCAGGAGCTGGAGGAAACTTCGTGGATCTTGAATTCGCCAGGTTAAACCGCATACCTCTCGTGAGAAAGAAGGTTCCCATCGCACTGGTCGGTATCGATGGACGTCCTCTTACCCCGGCCCACATCTCCTTAGAGACGGCTCCCTTGCTTCTGTCCTCACATCTGCACAAGGAGATCTTAGTTCTCGATGCCATTCACGCTCCTGGGATACCCATCACCCTTGGTCTTACTTGGCTACAGAATTGTAAGGGGTAAGTGGCCCCAATTAACCAGTGCTACAGAGCATATGTGACCCACAGTAATTGTAAAGTAAATGTTTTTAACTGCGTTTTAAACCGGATCACTTGGTGTGGTATTGCATGCTTGAGGCTATATGCATTAAACCCCTAGATGGCACAAGGTATAACAGAGGTGTGCAGAGTTGTAAGTAGGGAGTGTTTGGACCCCCCCTTGACCTCTGCAATTTCCCTGAATTGAATAATCTTGTATGCCTGGGGTGGCTCTCATTTAAGCAGCAGGTTTACTCACATGCGGTGTGAACGCCGGTTCTGTGTGCCCCATGGCTGACAAGGGATGCAGAAAAAGTGTACCTGTTCCGGTTTGGAAGGGGTGTTTCAGCGGGCACCACGAGGCAGGAAAAAACGTAGCAACTGCTGGACTGTGCTGTGAAATGTCCTTTATTATAGCATAGTTAAAAAGAGGGGGGGAAAAGGATGCCCCTGCACCTCTAACGCGTTTCACCCAAGCATGGGCTTTTTCAAAGAGTGACATTACCCGTGTGCAGGCCTCTGATATACCGGATGTGAACCGGAAGTGACGTCACACAGCAAATGGGCTCTGAGTATGCTGCATGCTGTATGATAGACTGCCAGGCTCATGGTTTGAAGATGCTCACACATAGCGCAAGTGCGCCACCTATGGTGCCTGTCTGCCAGTGAGCCTACACCACACACACAGCAGGCTGCATGATGGAATAC